>NW_028127853.1:0-103990 GCF_965231255.1 Vanellus vanellus
GCCCCTTTTTGCTGCCACAGCAAAGGTGCCAGCGGGGAAAAGTGATGCTGGTTCCTCACTGCCTCCTGGAACCCCTTCAAATGCCCCAGACAATTTGGCCCTCTCTGCTTTCCTGAGGACTCTATCCTCAAAAGCACCTTTTTCACTTTCGGCGCTGTCTGGAGCAAAAAAGACAAACGTCCAGCTTTTGCTGCCACAGCAAAGGTGCCAGCGGGGAAAAGTTGATGCTGGTCCTCACTGCCTCCTGGAACCCCTTCAAATGCCCCAGACAATTTGGCCCTCTCTGCTTTCCTGAGGACTCTATCCTCAAAAGCACCTTTTTTCACTTTCGGCGGTCTCTGGAGCAAAAAGGAAAAACGTCAGCTTTTGCTTGCCACAGCAAAGGTGCCAGCGGGGAAAAGTGATGCTGGTCCTCACTGCCTCCTGGAACCCCTTCAAATGCCCCAGACAATTTGGCCCTCTCTGCTTTCCTGAGGACTCTATCCTCAAAAGCACCTTTTTTCACTTTCGGCGCTGTCTGGAGCAAAAAGAAAAACGTCCAGCTTTTGCTGCCACAGCAAAGGTGCCAGCGGGGAAAAGTGATGTTGGTCCTCACTGCCTCCTGGAACCCCTTCAAATGCCCCAGACAATTTGGCCCTCTCTGCTTTCCTGCGCATCCTATCCTCAAATGCACCTTTTTTCACTTTCGGCGCTCTCTGGAGCAAAAAAGACAAACGTCCAGCTTTTGCTGCCACAGCAAAGGTGCCAGCGGGGGAAAAGTGATGCTGGTTCTCACTGCCTCCTGGAACCCCTTCAAATGCCCCAGACAATTTGGCCCTCTCTGCTTTCCTGAGGACTCTATCCTCAAAAGCACCTTTTTTCACTTTCGGCGCTCTCTGGAGCAAAAAAGACAAACGTCCAGCTTTTGCTGCCACAGCAAAGGTGCCAGCGGGAAAAGTGATGCTGGTTCTCACTGCCTCCTGGAACCCCTTCAAATGCCCCAGACCATTTGGCCCTCTCTGCTTTCCTGAGGACTCTATCCTCAAATGCACCTTTTTTCACTTTCGGCGCTGTCTGAGCAAAAAAGACAAACGTCCAGCTTTTGCTGCCACAGCGAAGGTGCCAGCGGGGAAAAGTGATGCTGGTCCTCACTGCCTCCTTGAACCCCTTCAAATGCCCCAGACAATTTGGCCCTCTCTGCTTTCCTGAGGACTCTATCCTCAAAAGCACCTTTTTTCACTTTCGGAGCTCTCTGGAGCAAAAAAGACAAACGTCCAGCTTTGCTGCCACAGCAAAGGTGCCAGCGGGGAAAAGTGATGCTGGTTCTCACTGCCTCCTGGAACCCCTTCAAATGCCCCAGACAATTTGGCCCTCTCTGCTTTCCTGAGGACTCTATCCTCAAAAGCACCTTTTTTCACTTTCGGCGCTCTCTGGAGCAAAAAAGACAAACGTCCAGCTTTTGCTGCCACAGCAAAAGTGCCAGCGGGGAAAAGTGATGCTGGTTCTCACTGCCTCCTGGAACCCCTTCAAATGCCCCAGACAATTTGGCCCTCTCTGCTTTCCTGAGGACTCTATCCTCAAATGCACCTTTTTTCACTTTCGGCGCTCTCTGGAGCAAAAAAGACAAACGTCCAGCTTTTGCTGCCACAGCAAAAGTGCCAGCGGGGAAAAGTGATGCTGGTTCTCACTGCCTCCTGGAACCCCTTCAAATGCCCCAGACAATTTGGCCCTCTCTGCTTTCCTGAGGACTCTATCCTCAAAAGCACCTTTTTTCACTTTCGGCGCTCTCTGGAGCAAAAAAGACAAACGTCCAGCTTTTGCTGCCACAGCAAAAGTGCCAGCGGGGAAAAGTGATGCTGGTTCTCACTGCCTCCTGGAACCCCTTCAAATGCCCCAGACAATTTGGCCCTCTCTGCTTTCCTGAGGACTCTATCCTCAAATGCACCTTTTTTCACTTTCGGCGCTCTCTGGAGCAAAAAAGACAAACGTCCAGCTTTTGCTGCCACAGCAAAAGTGCCAGCGGGGAAAAGTGATGCTGGTTCTCACTGCCTCCTGGAACCCCTTCAAATGCCCCAGACAATTTGGCCCTCTCTGCTTTCCTGAGGACTCTATCCTCAAAAGCACCTTTTTCACTTTCGGCGCTCTCTGGAGCAAAAAAGACAAACGTCCAGCTTTTGCTGCCACAGCAAAGGTGCCAGCGGGGAAAAGTGATGTTGGTCCTCACTGCCTCCTGGAACCCCTTCAAATGCCCCAGACAATTTGGCCCTCTCTGCTTTCCTGCGCATCCTATCCTCAAATGCACCTTTTTTCACTTTCGGCGCTCTCTGGAGCAAAAAAGACAAACGTCCAGCTTTTGCTGCCACAGCAAAAGTGCCAGCGGGGAAAAAGTGATGCTGGTTCTCACTGCCTCCTGGAACCCATTCAAATGCCCCAGACAATTTGGCCCTCTCTGCTTTCCTGAGGACTCTATCCTCAAAAGCACTTTTTTTCACTTTCGGCGCTCTCTGGAGCAAAAAAGACAAACGTCCAGCTTTTGCTGCCACAGCAAAGGTGCCAGCGGGGAAAGTGATGCTGGTTCTCACTGCCTCCTGGAACCCCTTCAAAATGCCCCAGACAATTTGGCCCTCTCTGCTTTCCTGAGGACTCTATCCTCAAAAGCACCTTTTTTCACTTTCGGCGCTCTCTGGAGCAAAAAAGACAAACGTCCAGCTTTTGCTGCCACAGCAAAGGTGCCAGCGGGGAAAAGTGATGCTGGTTCTCACTGCCTCCTGGAACCCCTTCAAATGCCCCAGACCATTTGGCCCTCTCTGCTTTCCTGAGGACTCTATCCTCAAAAGCACCTTTTTTCACTTTCGGCGCTGTCTGGAGCAAAAAAGAAAAACGTCCAGCTTTTGCTGCCACAGCAAAGGTGCCAGCGGGGAAAAGTGATGTTGGTCCTCACTGCCTCCTGGAACCCCTTCAAATGCCCCAGACAATTTGGCCCTCTCTGCTTTCCTGCGCATCCTATCCTCAAATGCACCTTTTTTCACTTTCGGCGCTCTCTGGAGCAAAAAAGACAAACGTCCAGCTTTTGCTGCCACAGCAAAGGTGCCAGCGGGGAAAAGTGATGCTGGTTCTCACTGCCTCCTGGAACCCCTTCAAATGCCCCAGACAATTTGGCCCTCTCTGCTTTCCTGAGGACTCTATCCTCAAAAGCACCTTTTTTCACTTTCGGCGCTCTCTGGAGCAAAAAAGACAAACGTCCAGCTTTGCTGCCACAGCAAAGGTGCCAGCGGGAAAAGTGATGCTGGTTCTCACTGCCTCCTGGAACCCCTTCAAATGCCCCAGACCATTTGGCCTCTCTGCTTTCCTGAGGACTCTATCCTCAAATGCACCTTTTTTCACTTTCGGCGCTGTCTGGAGCAAAAAAGACAAACGTCCAGCTTTTGCTGCCACAGCGAAGGTGCCAGCGGGGAAAAGTGATGCTGGTCCTCACTGCCTCCTTGAACCCCTTCAAATGCCCAGACAATTTGGCCTCTCTGCTTTCCTGAGGACTCTATCCTCAAAAGCACCTTTTTTCACTTTCGGAGCTCTCTGGAGCAAAAAAGACAAACGTCCAGCTTTTGCTGCCACAGCAAAGGTGCCAGCGGGGAAAAGTGATGCTGGTTCTCACTGCCTCCTGGAACCCCTTCAAATGCCCCAGACAATTTGGCCCTCTCTGCTTTCCTGAGGACTCTATCCTCAAAAGCACCTTTTTCACTTTCGGCGCTCTCTGGAGCAAAAAAGACAAACGTCCAGCTTTTGCTGCCACAGCAAAAGTGCCAGCGGGGAAAAGTGATGCTGGTTCTCACTGCCTCCTGGAACCCCTTCAAATGCCCCAGACAATTTGGCCCTCTCTGCTTTCCTGAGGACTCTATCCTCAAATGCACCTTTTTTCACTTTCGGCGCTCTCTGGAGCAAAAAAGACAAACGTCCAGCTTTTGCTGCCACAGCAAAAGTGCCAGCGGGGAAAAGTGATGCTGGTTCTCACTGCCTCCTGGAACCCCTTCAAATGCCCCAGACAATTTGGCCCTCTCTGCTTTCCTGAGGACTCTATCCTCAAAAGCACCTTTTTTCACTTTCGGCGCTCTCTGGAGCAAAAAAGACAAACGTCCAGCTTTTGCTGCCACAGCAAAAGTGCCAGCGGGGAAAAGTGATGCTGGTTCTCACTGCCTCCTGGAACCCCTTCAAATGCCCCAGACAATTTGGCCCTCTCTGCTTTCCTGAGGACTCTATCCTCAAATGCACCTTTTTTCACTTTCGGCGCTCTCTGGAGCAAAAAAGACAAACGTCCAGCTTTTGCTGCCACAGCAAAAGTGCCAGCGGGGAAAAGTGATGCTGGTTCTCACTGCCTCCTGGAACCCCTTCAAATGCCCCAGACAATTTGGCCCTCTCTGCTTTCCTGAGGACTCTATCCTCAAAAGCACCTTTTTTCACTTTCGGCGCTCTCTGGAGCAAAAAAGAAAAACGTCCAGCTTTTGCTGCCACAGCAAAGGTGCCAGCGGGGAAAAGTGATGTTGGTCCTCACTGCCTCCTGGAACCCCTTCAAATGCCCCAGACAATTTGGCCCTCTCTGCTTTCCTGCGCATCCTATCCTCAAATGCACCTTTTTTCACTTTCGGCGCTCTCTGGAGCAAAAAAGACAAACGTCCAGCTTTTGCTGCCACAGCAAAAGTGCCAGCGGGGAAAAGTGATGCTGGTTCTCACTGCCTCCTGGAACCCATTCAAATGCCCCAGACAATTTGGCCCTCTCTGCTTTCCTGAGGACTCTATCCTCAAAAGCACTTTTTTTCACTTTCGGCGCTCTCTGGAGCAAAAAAGACAAACGTCCAGCTTTTGCTGCCACAGCAAAGGTGCCAGCGGGGAAAAGTGATGCTGGTTCTCACTGCCTCCTGGAACCCCTTCAAATGCCCCAGACAATTTGGCCCTCTCTGCTTTCCTGAGGACTCTATCCTCAAAAGCACCTTTTTTCACTTTCGGCGCTCTCTGGAGCAAAAAAGACAAACGTCCAGATTTTGCTGCCACAGCAAAGGTGCCAGCGGGGAAAAGTGATGCTGGTTCTCACTGCCTCCTGGAACCCCTTCAAATGCCCCAGACCATTTGGCCCTCTCTGCTTTCCTGAGGACTCTATCCTCAAAAGCACCTTTTTTCACTTTCGGCGCTGTCTGGAGCAAAAAAGAAAAACGTCCAGCTTTTGCTGCCACAGCAAAGGTGCCAGCGGGGAAAAGTGATGTTGGTCCTCACTGCCTCCTGGAACCCCTTCAAATGCCCCAGACAATTTGGCCCTCTCTGCTTTCCTGCGCATCCTATCCTCAAATGCACCTTTTTTCACTTTCGGCGCTCTCTGGAGCAAAAAAGACAAACGTCCAGCTTTTGCTGCCACAGCAAAGGTGCCAGCGGGGAAAAGTGATGCTGGTTCTCACTGCCTCCTGGAACCCCTTCAAATGCCCCAGACAATTTGGCCCTCTCTGCTTTCCTGAGGACTCTATCCTCAAAAGCACCTTTTTTCACTTTCGGCGCTCTCTGGAGCAAAAAAGACAAACGTCCAGCTTTTGCTGCCACAGCAAAGGTGCCAGCGGGGAAAAGTGATGCTGGTTCTCACTGCCTCCTGGAACCCCTTCAAATGCCCCAGACCATTTGGCCCTCTCTGCTTTCCTGAGGACTCTATCCTCAAATGCACCTTTTTTCACTTTCGGCGCTGTCTGGAGCAAAAAAGACAAACGTCCAGCTTTTGCTGCCACAGCGAAGGTGCCAGCGGGGAAAAGTGATGCTGGTCCTCACTGCCTCCTTGAACCCCTTCAAATGCCCCAGACAATTTGGCCCTCTCTGCTTTCCTGAGGACTCTATCCTCAAAAGCACCTTTTTTCACTTTCGGAGCTCTCTGGAGCAAAAAAGACAAACGTCCAGCTTTTGCTGCCACAGCAAAGGTGCCAGCGGGGAAAAGTGATGCTGGTTCTCACTGCCTCCTGGAACCCCTTCAAATGCCCCAGACAATTTGGCCCTCTCTGCTTTCCTGAGGACTCTATCCTCAAAAGCACCTTTTTTCACTTTCGGCGCTCTCTGGAGCAAAAAAGACAAACGTCCAGCTTTTGCTGCCACAGCAAAAGTGCCAGCGGGGAAAAGTGATGCTGGTTCTCACTGCCTCCTGGAACCCCTTCAAATGCCCCAGACAATTTGGCCCTCTCTGCTTTCCTGAGGAATCTATCCTCAAATGCACCTTTTTTCACTTTCGGCGCTCTCTGGAGCAAAAAAGACAAACGTCCAGCTTTTGCTGCCACAGCAAAAGTGCCAGCGGGGAAAAGTGATGCTGGTTCTCACTGCCTCCTGGAACCCCTTCAAATGCCCCAGACAATTTGGCCCTCTCTGCTTTCCTGAGGACTCTGTCCTCAAAAGCACCTTTTTTCACTTTCGGCGCTCTCTGGAGCAAAAAAGACAAACGTCCAGCTTTTGCTGCCACAGCAAAGGTGCCAGCGGGGAAAAGCGATGCTGGTTCTCACTGCCTCCTGGAACCCCTTCAAATGCCCCAGACAATTTGGCCCTCTCTGCTTTCCTGAGGACTCTATCCTCAAATGCACCTTTTTTCACTTTCGGCGCTGTCTGGAGATAAAAATACAAACGTCCAGCTTTTGCTGCCACAGCAAAGGTGCCAGCGGGGAAAAGTGATGCTGGTCCTCACTGCCTCCTGGAACCCCTTCAAATGCCCCAGACCATTTGGCCCTCTCTGCTTTCCTGAGGACTCTATCCTCAAAAGTACCTTTTTTCACTTTCGGCGCTGTCTGGAGCAAAAAAGACAAACGTCCAGATTTTGCTGCCACAGCAAAGGTGCCAGCGGGGAAAAGTGATGCTGGTTCTCACTGCCTCCTGGAACCCCTTCAAATGCCCCAGACAATTTGGCCCTCTCTGCTTTCCTGAGGACTCTATCCTCAAAAGCACCTTTTTTCACTTTCGGCGCTCTCTGGAGCAAAAAAGACAAACGTCCAGCTTTTGCTGCCACAGCAAAAGTGCCAGCGGGGAAAAGTGATGCTGGTTCTCACTGCCTCCTGGAACCCCTTCAAATGCCCCAGACAATTTGGCCCTCTCTGCTTTCCTGAGGACTCTATCCTCAAAAGCACCTTTTTTCACTTTCGGCGCTCTCTGGAGCAAAAAAGACAAACGTCCAGCTTTTGCTGCCACAGCAAAGGTGCCAGCGGGGAAAAGTGATGCTGGTTCTCACTGCCTCCTGGAACCCCTTCAAATGCACCAGACAATTTGGCCCTCTCTGCTTTCCTGAGGACTCTATCCTCAAATGCACCTTTTTTCACTTTCGGCGCTCTCTGGAGCAAAAAATACAGACGTCCAGCTTTTGCTGCCACAGCAAAGGTGCCAGCGGGGAAAAGTGATGCTGGTTCTCACTGCCTCCTGGAACCCCTTCAAATGCCCCAGACAATTTGGCCCTCTCTGCTTTCCTGAGGACTCTATCCTCAAAAGCACCTTTTTTCACTTTCGGCGCTGTCTGGAGCAAAAAAGACAAACGTCCAGCTTTTGCTGCCACAGCAAAGGTGCCAGCGGGGAAAAGTGATGCTGGTCCTCACTGCCTCCTGGAACCCCTTCAAATGCCCCAGACAATTTGGCCCTCTCTGCTTTCCTGAGGACTCTATCCTCAAAAGCACCTTTTTTCACTTTCGGCGGTCTCTGGAGCAAAAAGGAAAAACGTCCAGCTTTTGCTGCCACAGCAAAGGTGCCAGCGGGGAAAAGTGATGCTGGTCCTCACTGCCTCCTGGAACCCCTTCAAATGCCCCAGACAATTTGGCCCTCTCTGCTTTCCTGAGGACTCTATCCTCAAAAGCACCTGTTTTCGCTTTCGGCAACCTCCGGAGCAAAAAAGACAAACGTCCAGATTTTGCTGCCACAGCAAAAGTGCCAGCGGGGAAAAGTGATGCTGGTTCTCACTGCCTCCTGGAACCCCTTCAAATGCCCCAGACAATTTGGCCCTCTCTGCTTTCCTGAGGACTCTATCCTCAAATGCACCTTTTTTCACTTTCGGCGCTGTCTGGAGCAAAAAAGACAAACGTCCAGATTTTGCTGCCACAGCAAAGGTGCCAGCGGGGAAAAGTGATGCTGGTCCTCACTGCCTCCTGGAACCCCTTCAAATGCACCAGACAATTTGGCCCTCTCTGCTTTCCTGAGGACTCTATCCTCAAAAGCACCTTTTTTCACTTTCGGCGCTGTCTGGAGCAAAAAAGACAAACGTCCAGCTTTTGCTGCCACAGCAAAGGTGCCAGCGGGGAAAAGTGATGCTGGTCCTCACTGCCTCCTGGAACCCCTTCAAATGCCCCAGACAATTTGGCCCTCTCTGCTTTCCTGCGAACTCTATCCTCAAATGCACCTTTTTTCACTTTCGGCGCTCTCTGGAGCAAAAAAGACAAACGTCCAGCTTTTGCTGCCACAGCAAAAGTGCCAGCGGGGAAAAGTGATGCTGGTTCTCACTGCCTCCTGGAACCCCTTCAAATGCCCCAGACAATTTGGCCCTCTCTGCTTTCCTGAGGACTCTATCCTCAAATGCACCTTTTTTCAGTTTCGGCGCTGTGTGGAGATAAAAATACAAACGTCCAGCTTTTGCTGCCACAGCAAAGGTGCCAGCGGGGAAAAGTGATGCTGGTCCTCACTGCCTCCTGGAACCCCTTAAAATGCCCCAGACAATTTGGCCCTCTCTGCTTTCCTGAGCACTCTATCCTCAAAAGCACCTTTTTTCACTTTCGGCGCTGTCTGGAGCAAAAAAGACAAACGTCCAGATTTTGCTGCCACAGCAAAGGTGCCAGCGGGGAAAAGTGATGCTGGTTCTCACTGCCTCCTGGAACCCCTTCAAATGCCCCAGACAATTTGGCCCTCTCTGCTTTCCTGAGGACTCTATCCTCAAATGCACCTTTTTTCACTTTCGGCGCTCTCTGGAGCAAAAAAGACAGACGTCCAGCTTTTGCTGCCACAGCAAAGGTGCCAGCGGGGAAAAGTGATGCTGGTTCTCACTGCCTCCTGGAACCCCTTCAAATGCCCCAGACAATTTGGCCCTCTCTGCTTTCCTGAGGACTCTATCCTCAAAAGCACCTTTTTTCACTTTCGGCGCTGTCTGGAGCAAAAAAGACAAACGTCCAGCTTTTGCTGCCACAGCAAAGGTGCCAGCGGGGAAAAGTGATGCTGGTTCTCACTGCCTCCTGGAACCCCTTCAAATGCCCCAGACAATTTGGCCCTCTCTGCTTTCCTGAGGACTCTATCCTCAAAAGCACCTTTTTTCACTTTCGGCGGTCTCTGGAGCAAAAAGGACAAACGTCCAGCTTTTGCTGCCACAGCAAAGGTGCCAGCGGGGAAAAGTGATGCTGGTCCTCACTGCCTCCTGGAACCCCTTCAAATGCACCAGACAATTTGGCCCTCTCTGCTTTCCTGAGGACTCTATCCTCAAAAGCACCTGTTTTCGCTTTCGGCAACCTCCGGAGCAAAAAAGACAAACGTCCAGCTTTTGCTGCCACAGCAAAAGTGCCAGCGGGGAAAAGTGATGCTGGTTCTCACTGCCTCCTGGAACCCCTTCAAATGCCCCAGACAATTTGGCCCTCTCTGCTTTCCTGAGGACTCTATCCTCAAATGCACCTTTTTTCACTTTCGGCGCTCTCTGGAGCAAAAAAGAGAAACGTCCAGATTTTGCTGCCACAGCAAAGGTGCCAGCGGGGAAAAGTGATGCTGGTCCTCACTGCCTAGTGGAACCCCTTCAAATGCACCAGACAATTTGGCCCTCTCTGCTTTCCTGAGGACTCTATCCTCAAAAGCACCTGTTTTCGCTTTCGGCAACCTCCGGAGCAAAAAAGACAAACGTCCAGCTTTTGCTGCCACAGCAAAGGTGCCAGCGGGGAAAAGTGATGCTGGTCCTCACTGCCTCCTGGAACCCCTTCAAATGCCCCAGACAATTTGGCCCTCTCTGCTTTCCTGAGGACTCTATCCGCAAAAGCACCTTTTTTCACTTTCGGCGCTCTCTGGAGCAAAAAAGACAAACGTCCAGCTTTTGCTGCCACAGCAAAGGTGCCAGCGGGGAAAAGTGATGCTGGTTCTAACTGCCTCCTGGAACCCCTTCAAATGCACCAGACAATTTGGCCCTCTCTGCTTTCCTGAGGACTCTATCCTCAAAAGCACCTTTTTTCACTTTCGGCGCTGTCTGGAGCAAAAAAGACAAACGTCCAGCTTTTGCTGCCACAGCAAAGGTGCCAGCGGGGAAAAGTGATGCTGGTTCTCACTGCCTCCTGGAACTCCTTCAAATGCCCCAGACAATTTGGCCCTCTCTGTTTTCCTGAGTACTCTATCCGCAAAAGCACCTTTTTTCACTTTCGGCGCTCTCTGGAGCAAAAAAGACAAACGTCCAGCTTTTGCTGCCACAGCAAAGGTGCCAGCGGGGAAAAGTGATGCTGGTTCTCACTGCCCCCTGGAACCCCTTCAAATGCCCCAGACAATTTGGCCCTCTCTGCTTTCCTGAGGACTCTATCCGCAAAAGCACCTTTTTTCACTTTCAGCGCTGTCTGGAGCAAAAAAGACAAACGTCCAGCTTTTGCTGCCACAGCAAAGGTGCCAGCGGGGAAAAGTGATGCTGGTTCTCACTGCCTCCTGGAACCCCTTCAAATGCCCCAGACAATTTGGCCCTCTCTGCTTTCCTGAGGACTCTATCCTCAAAAGCACCTTTTTTCACTTTCGGCGCTGTCTGGAGCAAAAAAGACAAACGTCCAGCTTTTGCTGCCACAGCAAAAGTGCCAGCGGGGAAAAGTGATGCTGGTTCTCACTGCCTCCTGGAACCCCTTCAAATGCCCCAGACAATTTGGCCCTCTCTGCTTTCCTGAGGACTCTATCCTCAAATGCACCTTTTTTCACTTTCGGCGCTCTCTGGAGCAAAAAAGACAAACGTCCAGATTTTGCTGCCACAGCAAAGGTGCCAGCGGGGAAAAGTGATGCTGGTCCTCACTGCCTCCTGGAACCCCTTCAATTGCACCAGACAATTTGGCCCTCTCTGCTTTCCTGAGGAATCTATCCTCAAAAGCACCTTTTTTCACTTTCGGCGCTCTCTGGAGCAAAAAAGACAAACGTCCAGCTTTTGCTGCCACAGCAAAGGTGCCAGCGGGGAAAAGTGATGCTGGTCCTCACTGCCTCCTGGAACCCCTTCAAATGCCCCAGACAATTTGGCCCTCTCTGCTTTCCTGAGGACTCTATCCTCAAAAGCACCTTTTTTCACTTTCGGCGCTGTCTGGAGCAAAAAAGAAAAACGTCCAGCTTTTGCTGCCACAGCAAAGGTGCCAGCGGGGAAAAGTGATGTTGGTCCTCACTGCCTCCTGGAACCCCTTCAAATGCCCCAGACAATTTGGCCCTCTCTGCTTTCCTGCGCATCCTATCCTCAAATGCACCTTTTTTCACTTTCGGCGCTCTCTGGAGCAAAAAAGACAAACGTCCAGCTTTTGCTGCCACAGCAAAAGTGCCAGCGGGGAAAAGTGATGCTGGTTCTCACTGCCTCCTGGAACCCATTCAAATGCCCCAGACAATTTGGCCCTCTCTGCTTTCCTGAGGACTCTATCCTCAAAAGCACTTTTTTTCACTTTCGGCGCTCTCTGGAGCAAAAAAGACAAACGTCCAGCTTTTGCTGCCACAGCAAAGGTGCCAGCGGGGAAAAGTGATGCTGGTTCTCACTGCCTCCTGGAACCCCTTCAAATGCCCCAGACAATTTGGCCCTCTCTGCTTTCCTGAGGACTCTATCCTCAAAAGCACCTTTTTTCACTTTCGGCGCTCTCTGGAGCAAAAAAGACAAACGTCCAGCTTTTGCTGCCACAGCAAAGGTGCCAGCGGGGAAAAGTGATGCTGGTTCTCACTGCCTCCTGGAACCCCTTCAAATGCCCCAGACCATTTGGCCCTCTCTGCTTTCCTGAGGACTCTATCCTCAAATGCACCTTTTTTCACTTTCGGCGCTGTCTGGAGCAAAAAAGACAAACGTCCAGCTTTTGCTGCCACAGTGAAGGTGCCAGCGGGGAAAAGTGATGCTGGTCCTCACTGCCTCCTTGAACCCCTTCAAATGCCCCAGACAATTTGGCCCTCTCTGCTTTCCTGAGGACTCTATCCTCAAAAGCACCTTTTTTCACTTTCGGCGCTCTCTGGAGCAAAAAAGACAAACGTCCAGCTTTTGCTGCCACAGCAAAGGTGCCAGCGGGGAAAAGTGATGCTGGTTCTCACTGCCTCCTGGAACCCCTTCAAATGCCCCAGACAATTTGGCCCTCTCTGCTTTCCTGAGGACTCTATCCTCAAAAGCACCTTTTTTCACTTTCGGCGCTGTCTGGAGCAAAAAAGACAAACGTCCAGATTTTGCTGCCACAGCAAAGGTGCCAGCGGGGAAAAGTGATGCTGGTCCTCACTGCCTCCTGGAACCCCTTCAAATGCACCAGACAATTTGGCCCTCTCTGCTTTCCTGAGGACTCTATCCTCAAAAGCACCTTTTTTCACTTTCGGCGCTGTCTGGAGCAAAAAAGACAAACGTCCAGATTTTGCTGCCACAGCAAAGGTGCCAGCGGGGAAAAGTGATGCTGGTCCTCACTGCCTCCTGGAACCCCTTCAAATGCCCCAGACAATTTGGCCCTCTCTGCTTTCCTGCGAACTCTATCCTCAAATGCACCTTTTTTCACTTTCGGCGCTCTCTGGAGCAAAAAAGACAAACGTCCAGCTTTTGCTGCCACAGCAAAAGTGCCAGCGGGGAAAAGTGATGCTGGTTCTCACTGCCTCCTGGAACCCCTTCAAATGCCCCAGACAATTTGGCCCTCTCTGCTTTCCTGAGGACTCTATCCTCAAATGCACCTTTTTTCAGTTTCGGCGCTGTGTGGAGATAAAAATACAAACGTCCAGCTTTTGCTGCCACAGCAAAGGTGCCAGCGGGGAAAAGTGATGCTGGTCCTCACTGCCTCCTGGAACCCCTTAAAATGCCCCAGACCATTTGGCCCTGTCTGCTTTCCTGAGGACTCTATCCGCAAAAGCACCTTTTTTCACTTTCGGCGCTGTCTGGAGCAAAAAAGACAAACGTCCAGATTTTGCTGCCACAGCAAAGGTGCCAGCGGGGAAAAGTGATGCTGGTTCTCACTGCCTCCTGGAACCCCTTCAAATGCCCCAGACAATTTGGCCCTCTCTGCTTTCCTGAGGACTCTATCCTCAAATGCACCTTTTTTCACTTTCGGCGCTCTCTGGAGCAAAAAAGACAGACGTCCAGCTTTTGCTGCCACAGCAAAGGTGCCAGCGGGGAAAAGTGATGCTGGTTCTCACTGCCTCCTGGAACCCCTTCAAATGCCCCAGACAATTTGGCCCTCTCTGCTTTCCTGAGGACTCTATCCTCAAAAGCACCTTTTTTCACTTTCGGCGCTGTCTGGAGCAAAAAAGACAAACGTCCAGCTTTTGCTGCCACAGCAAAGGTGCCAGCGGGGAAAAGTGATGCTGGTTCTCACTGCCTCCTGGAACCCCTTCAAATGCCCCAGACAATTTGGCCCTCTCTGCTTTCCTGAGGACTCTATCCTCAAATGCACCTTTTTTCACTTTCGGCGCTCTCTGGAGCAAAAAAGACAAACGTCCAGATTTTGCTGCCACAGCAAAGGTGCCAGCAGGGAAAAGTGATGCTGGTCCTCACTGCCTCCTGGAACCCCTTCAATTGCACCAGACAATTTGGCCCTCTCTGCTTTCCTGAGGACTCTATCCTCAAAAGCACCTTTTTTCACTTTCGGCGCTCTCTGGAGCAAAAAAGACAAACGTCCAGCTTTTGCTGCCACAGCAAAGGTGCCAGCGGGGAAAAGTGATGCTGGTCCTCACTGCCTCCTGGAACCCCTTCAAATGCCCCAGACAATTTGGCCCTCTCTGCTTTCCTGAGCACTCTATCCTCAAAAGCACCTTTTTTCACTTTCGGCGCTGTCTGGAGCAAAAAAGAAAAACGTCCAGCTTTTGCTGCCACAGCAAAGGTGCCAGCGGGGAAAAGTGATGTTGGTCCTCACTGCCTCCTGGAACCCCTTCAAATGCCCCAGACAATTTGGCCCTCTCTGCTTTCCTGCGCATCCTATCCTCAAATGCACCTTTTTTCACTTTCGGCGCTCTCTGGAGCAAAAAAGACAAACGTCCAGCTTTTGCTGCCACAGCAAAAGTGCCAGCGGGGAAAAGTGATGCTGGTTCTCACTGCCTCCTGGAACCCATTCAAATGCCCCAGACAATTTGGCCCTCTCTGCTTTCCTGAGGACTCTATCCTCAAAAGCACTTTTTTTCACTTTCGGCGCTCTCTGGAGCAAAAAAGACAAACGTCCAGCTTTTGCTGCCACAGCAAAGGTGCCAGCGGGGAAAAGTGATGCTGGTTCTCACTGCCTCCTGGAACCCCTTCAAATGCCCCAGACCATTTGGCCCTCTCTGCTTTCCTGAGGACTCTATCCTCAAATGCACCTTTTTTCACTTTCGGCGCTGTCTGGAGCAAAAAAGACAAACGTCCAGCTTTTGCTGCCACAGCGAAGGTGCCAGCGGGGAAAAGTGATGCTGGTCCTCACTGCCTCCTTGAACCCCTTCAAATGCCCCAGACAATTTGGCCCTCTCTGCTTTCCTGAGGACTCTATCCTCAAAAGCACCTTTTTTCACTTTCGGCGCTCTCTGGAGCAAAAAAGACAAACGTCCAGCTTTTGCTGCCACAGCAAAGGTGCCAGCGGGGAAAAGTGATGCTGGTTCTCACTGCCTCCTGGAACCCCTTCAAATGCCACAGACAATTTGGCCCTCTCTGCTTTCCTGAGGACTCTATCCTCAAAAGCACCTTTTTTCACTTTCGGCGCTCTCTGGAGCAAAAAAGACAAACGTCCAGCTTTTGCTGCCACAGCAAAGGTGCCAGCGGGGAAAAGTGATGCTGGTTCTCACTGCCTCCTGGAACCCCTTCAAATGCCACAGACAATTTGGCCCTCTCTGCTTTCCTGAGGACTCTATCCGCAAAAGCACCTTTTTTCACTTTCGGCGCTCTCTGGAGCAAAAAAGACAAACGTCCAGCTTTTGCTGCCACAGCAAAGGTGCCAGCGGGGAAAAGTGATGCTGGTTCTCACTGCCTCCTGGAACCCCTTCAAATGCCCCAGACAATTTGGCCCTCTCTGCTTTCCTGAGGACTCTATCCTCAAATGCACCTTTTTTCACTTTCGGCGCTCTCTGGAGCAAAAAAGACAAACGTCCAGATTTTGCTGCCACAGCAAAGGTGCCAGCGGGGAAAAGTGATGCTGGTCCTCACTGCCTCCTGGAACCCCTTCAAATGCACCAGACAATTTGGCCCTCTCTGCTTTCCTGAGGACTCTATCCTCAAAAGCACCTTTTTTCACTTTCGGCGCTCTCTGGAGCAAAAAAGACAAACGTCCAGCTTTTGCTGCCACAGCAAAGGTGCCAGCGGGGAAAAGTGATGCTGGTCCTCACTGCCTCCTGGAACCCCTTCAAATGCCCCAGACAATTTGGCCCTCTCTGCTTTCCTGAGGACTCTATCCTCAAAAGCACCTTTTTTCACTTTCGGCGCTGTCTGGAGCAAAAAAGAAAAACGTCCAGCTTTTGCTGCCACAGCAAAGGTGCCAGCGGGGAAAAGTGATGTTGGTCCTCACTGCCTCCTGGAACCCCTTCAAATGCCCCAGACAATTTGGCCCTCTCTGCTTTCCTGCGCATCCTATCCTCAAATGCACCTTTTTTCACTTTCGGCGCTCTCTGGAGCAAAAAAGACAAACGTCCAGCTTTTGCTGCCACAGCAAAAGTGCCAGCGGGGAAAAGTGATGCTGGTTCTCACTGCCTCCTGGAACCCATTCAAATGCCCCAGACAATTTGGCCCTCTCTGCTTTCCTGAGGACTCTATCCTCAAAAGCACCTTTTTTCACTTTCGGCGCTCTCTGGAGCAAAAAAGACAAACGTCCAGCTTTTGCTGCCACAGCAAAGGTGCCAGCGGGGAAAAGTGATGCTGGTTCTCACTGCCTCCTGGAACCCCTTCAAATGCCCCAGACAATTTGGCCCTCTCTGCTTTCCTGAGGACTCTATCCTCAAAAGCACCTTTTTTCACTTTCGGCGCTCTCTGGAGCAAAAAAGACAAACGTCCAGCTTTTGCTGCCACAGCAAAGGTGCCAGCGGGGAAAAGTGATGCTGGTTCTCACTGCCTCCTGGAACCCCTTCAAATGCCCCAGACCATTTGGCCCTCTCTGCTTTCCTGAGGACTCTATCCTCAAATGCACCTTTTTTCACTTTCGGCGCTGTCTGGAGCAAAAAAGACAAACGTCCAGCTTTTGCTGCCACAGCGAAGGTGCCAGCGGGGAAAAGTGATGCTGGTCCTCACTGCCTCCTTGAAACCCTTCAAATGCCCCAGACAATTTGGCCCTCTCTGCTTTCCTGAGGACTCTATCCTCAAAAGCACCTTTTTTCACTTTCGGCGCTCTCTGGAGCAAAAAAGACAAACGTCCAGCTTTTGCTGCCACAGCAAAGGTGCCAGCGGGGAAAAGTGATGCTGGTTCTCACTGCCTCCTGGAACCCCTTCAAATGCCACAGACAATTTGGCCCTCTCTGCTTTCCTGAGGACTCTATCCTCAAAAGCACCTTTTTTCACTTTCGGCGCTCTCTGGAGCAAAAAAGACAAACGTCCAGCTTTTGCTGCCACAGCAAAGGTGCCAGCGGGGAAAAGTGATGCTGGTTCTCACTGCCTCCTGGAACCCCTTCAAATGCCCCAGACAATTTGGCCCTCTCTGTTTTCCTGAGGACTCTATCCTCAAAAGCACCTTTTTTCACTTTCGGCGCTGTCTGGAGCAAAAAAGACAAACGTCCAGCTTTTGCTGCCACAGCAAAGGTGCCAGCGGGGAAAAGTGATGCTGGTCCTCACTGCCTCCTGGAACCCCTTCAAATGCCACAGACCATTTGGCCCTCTCTGCTTTCCTGAGGACTCTATCCGCAAAAGCACCTTTTTTCACTTTCGGCGCTCTCTGGAGCAAAAAAGACAAACGTCCAGCTTTTGCTGCCACAGCAAAGGTGCCAGCGGGGAAAAGTGATGCTGGTCCTCACTGCCTCCTGGAACCCCTTCAAATGCCCCAGACAATTTGGCCCTCTCTGCTTTCCTGAGGACTCTATCCTCAAAAGCACCTTTTTTCACTTTCTGCGCTCTCTGGAGCAAAAAAGACAAACGTCCAGCTTTTGCTGCCACAGCAAAGGTGCCAGCGGGGAAAAGTGATGCTGGTCCTCACTGCCTCCTGGAACCCCTTCAAATGCCCCAGACAATTTGGCCCTCTCTGCTTTCCTGAGGACTCTATCCTCAAAAGCACCTTTTTTCACTTTCGGCGCTCTCTGGAGCAAAAAAGACAAACGTCCAGCTTTTGCTGCCACAGCAAAGGTGCCAGCGGGGAAAAGTGATGCTGGTTCTCACTGCCTCCTGGAACCCCTTCAAATGCCCCAGACAATTTGGCCCTCTCTGCTTTCCTGAGGACTCTATCCGCAAATGCACCTTTTTTCACTTTCGGCGCTCTCTGGAGCAAAAAAGAGAAACGTCCAGATTTTGCTGCCACAGCAAAGGTGCCAGCGGGGAAAAGTGATGCTGGTCCTCACTGCCTAGTGGAACCCCTTCAAATGCCCCAGACAATTTGGCCCTCTCTGCTTTCCTGAGGACTCTATCCTCAAAAGCACCTTTTTTCACTTTCGGCGCTCTCTGGAGCAAAAAAGACAAACGTCCAGCTTTTGCTGCCACAGCAAAGGTGCCAGCGGGGAAAAGTGATGCTGGTTCTCACTGCCTCCTGGAACCCCTTCAAATGCCCCAGACCATTTGGCCCTCTCTGCTTTCCTGAGGACTCTATCCTCAAATGCACCTTTTTTCACTTTCGGCGCTGTCTGGAGCAAAAAAGACAAACGTCCAGCTTTTGCTGCCACAGCGAAGGTGCCAGCGGGGAAAAGTGATGCTGGTCCTCACTGCCTCCTTGAAACCCTTCAAATGCCC
The DNA here is from genome assembly GCF_965231255.1 of Vanellus vanellus. Classification (NCBI taxonomy): domain Eukaryota; kingdom Metazoa; phylum Chordata; class Aves; order Charadriiformes; family Charadriidae; genus Vanellus; species Vanellus vanellus. The sequence continues at coordinate 17,978 of NW_028127853.1, forward strand.
CAGACAATTTGGCCCTCTCTGCTTTCCTGAGGACTCTATCCTCAAAAGCACCTTTTTTCACTTTCGGCGCTCTCTGGAGCAAAAAAGACAAACGTCCAGCTTTTGCTGCCACAGCAAAGGTGCCAGCGGGGAAAAGTGATGCTGGTTCTCACTGCCTCCTGGAACCCCTTCAAATGCCACAGACAATTTGGCCCTCTCTGCTTTCCTGAGGACTCTATCCTCAAAAGCACCTTTTTTCACTTTCGGCGCTCTCTGGAGCAAAAAAGACAAACGTCCAGCTTTTGCTGCCACAGCAAAGGTGCCAGCGGGGAAAAGTGATGCTGGTTCTCACTGCCTCCTGGAACCCCTTCAAATGCCCCAGACAATTTGGCCCTCTCTGTTTTCCTGAGGACTCTATCCTCAAAAGCACCTTTTTTCACTTTCGGCGCTGTCTGGAGCAAAAAAGACAAACGTCCAGCTTTTGCTGCCACAGCAAAGGTGCCAGCGGGGAAAAGTGATGCTGGTCCTCACTGCCTCCTGGAACCCCTTCAAATGCCACAGACCATTTGGCCCTCTCTGCTTTCCTGAGGACTCTATCCGCAAAAGCACCTTTTTTCACTTTCGGCGCTCTCTGGAGCAAAAAAGACAAACGTCCAGCTTTTGCTGCCACAGCAAAGGTGCCAGCGGGGAAAAGTGATGCTGGTCCTCACTGCCTCCTGGAACCCCTTCAAATGCCCCAGACAATTTGGCCCTCTCTGCTTTCCTGAGGACTCTATCCTCAAAAGCACCTTTTTTCACTTTCTGCGCTCTCTGGAGCAAAAAAGACAAACGTCCAGCTTTTGCTGCCACAGCAAAGGTGCCAGCGGGGAAAAGTGATGCTGGTCCTCACTGCCTCCTGGAACCCCTTCAAATGCCCCAGACAATTTGGCCCTCTCTGCTTTCCTGAGGACTCTATCCTCAAAAGCACCTTTTTTCACTTTCGGCGCTCTCTGGAGCAAAAAAGACAAACGTCCAGCTTTTGCTGCCACAGCAAAGGTGCCAGCGGGGAAAAGTGATGCTGGTTCTCACTGCCTCCTGGAACCCCTTCAAATGCCCCAGACAATTTGGCCCTCTCTGCTTTCCTGAGGACTCTATCCGCAAATGCACCTTTTTTCACTTTCGGCGCTCTCTGGAGCAAAAAAGAGAAACGTCCAGATTTTGCTGCCACAGCAAAGGTGCCAGCGGGGAAAAGTGATGCTGGTCCTCACTGCCTAGTGGAACCCCTTCAAATGCCCCAGACAATTTGGCCCTCTCTGCTTTCCTGAGGACTCTATCCTCAAAAGCACCTGTTTTCGCTTTCGGCAACCTCCGGAGCAAAAAAGACAAACGTCCAGCTTTTGCTGCCACAGCAAAGGTGCCAGCGGGGAAAAGTGATGCTGGTCCTCACTGCCTCCTGGAACCCCTTCAAATGCCCCAGACAATTTGGCCCTCTCTGCTTTCCTGAGGACTCTATCCTCAAAAGCACCTTTTTTCACTTTCCGCGCTCTCTGGAGCAAAAAAGACAAACGTCCAGCTTTTGCTGCCACAGCAAAGGTGCCAGCGGGGAAAAGTGATGCTGGTTCTAACTGCCTCCTGGAACCCCTTCAAATGCACCAGACAATTTGGCCCTCTCTGCTTTCCTGAGGACTCTATCCTCAAAAGCACCTTTTTTCACTTTCGGCGCTGTCTGGAGCAAAAAAGACAAACGTCCAGCTTTTGCTGCCACAGCAAAGGTGCCAGCGGGGAAAAGTGATGCTGGTTCTCACTGCCTCCTGGAACTCCTTCAAATGCCCCAGACAATTTGGCCCTCTCTGTTTTCCTGAGTACTCTATCCTCAAAAGCACCTTTTTTCACTTTCGGCGCTCTCTGGAGCAAAAAAGACAAACGTCCAGCTTTTGCTGCCACAGCAAAGGTGCCAGCGGGGAAAAGTGATGCTGGTTCTCACTGCCCCCTGGAACCCCTTCAAATGCCCCAGACAATTTGGCCCTCTCTGCTTTCCTGAGGACTCTATCCGCAAAAGCACCTTTTTTCACTTTCAGCGCTGTCTGGAGCAAAAAAGACAAACGTCCAGCTTTTGCTGCCACAGCAAAGGTGCCAGCGGGGAAAAGTGATGCTGGTTCTCACTGCCTCCTGGAACCCCTTCAAATGCCCCAGACAATTTGGCCCTCTCTGCTTTCCTGAGGACTCTATCCTCAAAAGCACCTTTTTTCACTTTCGGCGCTCTCTGGAGCAAAAAAGACAAACGTCCAGCTTTTGCTGCCACAGCAAAAGTGCCAGCGGGGAAAAGTGATGCTGGTTCTCACTGCCTCCTGGAACCCCTTCAAATGCCCCAGACAATTTGGCCCTCTCTGCTTTCCTGAGGACTCTATCCTCAAATGCACCTTTTTTCACTTTCGGCGCTGTCTGGAGCAAAAAAGACAAACGTCCAGATTTTGCTGCCACAGCAAAGGTGCCAGCGGGGAAAAGTGATGCTGGTCCTCACTGCCTCCTGGAACCCCTTCAAATGCACCAGACAATTTGGCCCTCTCTGCTTTCCTGAGGACTCTATCCTCAAAAGCACCTTTTTTCACTTTCGGCGCTCTCTGGAGCAAAAAAGACAAACGTCCAGCTTTTGCTGCCACAGCAAAGGTGCCAGCGGGGAAAAGTGATGCTGGTCCTCACTGCCTCCTGGAACCCCTTCAAATGCCCCAGACAATTTGGCCCTCTCTGCTTTCCTGAGGACTCTATCCTCAAAAGCACCTTTTTTCACTTTCGGCGCTGTCTGGAGCAAAAAAGAAAAACGTCCAGCTTTTGCTGCCACAGCAAAGGTGCCAGCGGGGAAAAGTGATGCTGGTCCTCACTGCCTCCTGGAACCCCTTCAAATGCCCCAGACAATTTGGCCCTCTCTGCTTTCCTGCGCATTCTATCCTCAAATGCACCTTTTTTCACTTTCGGCGCTCTCTGGAGCAAAAAAAACAAACGTCCAGCTTTTGCTGCCACAGCAAAAGTGCCAGCGGGGAAAAGTGATGCTGGTTCTCACTGCCTCCTGGAACCCCTTCAAATGCCCCAGACAATTTGGCCCTCTCTGCTTTCCTGAGGACTCTATCCTCAAAAGCACTTTTTTTCACTTTCGGCGCTCTCTGGAGCAAAAAAGACAAACGTCCAGCTTTTGCTGCCACAGCAAAGGTGCCAGCGGGGAAAAGTGATGCTGTTTCTCACTGCCTCCTGGAACCCCTTCAAATGCCCCAGACAATTTGGCCCTCTCTGCTTTCCTGAGGACTCTATCCTCAAAAGCACCTTTTTTCACTTTCGGCGCTCTCTGGAGCAAAAAAGACAAACGTCCAGATTTTGCTGCCACAGCAAAGGTGCCAGCGGGGAAAAGTGATGCTGGTTCTCACTGCCTCCTGGAACCCCTTCAAATGCCCCAGACCATTTGGCCCTCTCTGCTTTCCTGAGGACTCTATCCTCAAAAGCACCTTTTTTTCACTTTCGGCGCTGTCTGGAGCAAAAAAGACAAACGTCCAGCTTTTGCTGCCACAGCAAAGGTGCCAGCGGGGAAAAGTGATGCTGGTTCTCACTGCCTCCTGGAACCCCTTCAAATGCCCCAGACAATTTGGCCCTCTCTGCTTTCCTGAGGACTCTATCCGCAAATGCACCTTTTTTCACTTTCGGCGCTCTCTGGAGCAAAAAGGACAAACGTCCAGATTTTGCTGCCACAGCAAAGGTGCCAGCGGGGAAAAGTGATGCTGGTTCTCACTGCCTCCTGGAACCCCTTCAAATGCTCCAGATAATTTGGCCCTCTCTTCTTTCCTGAGGACTCTATCCTCAAATGCACCTTTTTTCACTTTCGGCGCTGTCTGGAGCAAAAAAGACAAACGTCCAGCTTTTGCTGCCACAGCGAAGGTGCCAGCGGGGAAAAGTGATGCTGGTCCTCACTGCCTCCTTGAACCCCTTCAAATGCCACAGACAATTTGGCCCTCTCTGCTTTCCTGAGGACTCTATCCGCAAAAGCACCTTTTTTCACTTTCGGCGCTGTCTGGAGCAAAAAAGACAAACGTCCAGCTTTTGCTGCCACAGCAAAGGTGCCAGAGGGGAAAAGTGATGCTGGTCCTCACTGCCTCCTGGAACCCCTTCAAATGCCCCAGACAATTTGGCCCTCTCTGCTTTCCTGAGGACTCTATCCTCAAAAGCACCTTTTTTCACTTTCGGCGCTCTCTGGAGCAAAAAAGACAAACGTCCAGCTTTTGCTGCCACAGCAAAAGTGCCAGCGGGGAAAAGTGATGCTGGTTCTCACTGCCTCCTGGAACCCCTTCAAATGCCCCAGACAATTTGGCCCTCTCTGCTTTCCTGAGGACTCTATCCTCAAAAGCACCTTTTTTCACTTTCGGCGCTCTCTGGAGCAAAAAAGACAAACGTCCAGCTTTTGCTGCCACAGCAAAGGTGCCAGCGGGGAAAAGTGATGCTGGTTCTCACTGCCTCCTGGAACCCCTTCAAATGCCCCAGACAATTTGGCCCTCTCTGCTTTCCTGAGCACTCTATCCTCAAAAGCACCTTTTTTCACTTTCGGCGCTCTCTGGAGCAAAAAGGACAAACGTCCAGATTTTGCTGCCACAGCAAAGGTGCCAGCGGGGAAAAGTGATGCTGGTCCTCACTGCCTAGTGGAACCCCTTCAAATGCACCAGACAATTTGGCCCTCTCTGCTTTCCTGAGGACTCTATCCTCAAAAGCACCTGTTTTCGCTTTCGGCAACCTCCGGAGCAAAAAAGACAAACGTCCAGCTTTTGCTGCCACAGCAAAGGTGCCAGCGGGGAAAAGTGATGCTGGTCCTCACTGCCTCCTGGAACCCCTTCAAATGCCCCAGACAATTTGGCCCTCTCTGCTTTCCTGAGGACTCTATCCTCAAAAGCACCTTTTTTCACTTTCGGCGCTCTCTGGAGCAAAAAAGACAAACGTCCAGCTTTTGCTGCCACAGCAAAGGTGCCAGCAGGGAAAAGTGATGCTGGTTCTAACTGCCTCCTGGAACCCCTTCAAATGCACCAGACAATTTGGCCCTCTCTGCTTTCCTGAGGACTCTATTCTCAAAAGCACCTTTTTTCACTTTCGGCGCTGTCTGGAGCAAAAAAGACAAACGTCCAGCTTTTGCTGCCACAGCAAAGGTGCCAGCGGGGAAAAGTGATGCTGGTTCTCACTGCCTCCTGGAACTCCTTCAAATGCCCCAGACAATTTGGCCCTCTCTGTTTTCCTGAGGACTCTATCCGCAAAAGCACCTTTTTTCACTTTCGGCGCTGTCTGGAGCAAAAAAGACAAACGTCCAGCTTTTGCTGCCACAGCTAAGGTGCCAGCGGGGAAAAGTGATGCTGGTTCTCACTGCCCCCTGGAACCCCTTCAAATGCCCCAGACAATTTGGCCCTCTCTGCTTTCCTGAGGACTCTATCCTCAAAAGCACCTTTTTTCACTTTCGGCGCTCTCTGGAGCAAAAAAGACAAACATCCAGCTTTTGCTGCCACAGCAAAGGTGCCAGCGGGGAAAAGTGATGCTGGTCCTCACTGCCTCCTGGAACCCCTTCAAATGCCCCAGACAATTTGGCCCTCTCTGCTTTCCTGCGCACTCTATCCTCAAAAGCACCTTTTTTCACTTTCGGCGCTGTCTGGAGCAAAAAAGACAAACGTCCAGCTTTTGCTGCCACAGCAAAAGTGCCAGCGGGGAAAAGTGATGCTGGTTCTCACTGCCTCCTGGAACCCCTTCAAATGCCCCAGACAATTTGGCCCTCTCTGCTTTCCTGAGGACTCTATCCTCAAAAGCACCTTTTTTCACTTTCGGCGCTCTCTGGAGCAAAAGAGACAAACGTCCAGATTTTGCTGCCACAGCAAAGGTGCCAGCGGGGAAAAGTGATGCTGGTTCTCACTGCCTCCTGGAACCCCTTCAAATGCCCCAGACAATTTGGCCCTCTCTGCTTTCCTGCGCACTCTATCCTCAAAAGCACCTTTTTTCACTTTCGGCGCTCTCTGGAGCAAAAAGGACAAACGTCCAGATTTTGCTGCCACAGCAAAGGTGCCAGCGGGGAAAAGTGATGCTGGTCCTCACTGCCTAGTGGAACCCCTTCAAATGCCCCAGACAATTTGGCCCTCTCTGCTTTCCTGAGGACTCTATCCTCAAAAGCACCTGTTTTCGCTTTCGGCAACCTCCGGAGCAAAAAAGACAAACGTCCAGCTTTTGCTGCCACAGCAAAGGTGCCAGCGGGGAAAAGTGATGCTGGTCCTTATTGCCTCCTGGAACCCCTTCAAATGCCCCAGACAATTTGGCCCTCTCTGCTTTCCTGAGGACTCTATCCTCAAAAGCACCTTTTTTCACTTTCGGCGCTCTCTGGAGCAAAAAAGACAAACGTCCAGCTTTTGCTGCCACAGCAAAGGTGCCAGCGGGGAAAAGTGATGCTGGTTCTAACTGCCTCCTGGAACCCCTTCAAATGCACCAGACAATTTGGCCCTCTCTGCTTTCCTGAGGACTCTATCCTCAAAAGCACCTTTTTTCACTTTCGGCGCTCTCTGGAGCAAAAAAGACAAACGTCCAGCTTTTGCTGCCACAGCAAAGGTGCCAGCGGGGAAAAGTGATGCTGGTTCTCACTGCCTCCTGGAACTCCTTCAAATGCCCCAGACAATTTGGCCCTCTCTGTTTTCCTGAGTACTCTATCCGCAAAAGCACCTTTTTTCACTTTCGGCGCTGTCTGGAGCAAAAAAGACAAACGTCCAGCTTTTGCTGCCACAGCAAAGGTGCCAGCGGGGAAAAGTGATGCTGGTTCTCACTGCCCCCTGGAACCCCTTCAAATGCCCCAGACAATTTGGCCCTCTCTGCTTTCCTGAGGACTCTATCCTCAAAAGCACCTTTTTTCACTTTCGGCGCTCTGTGGAGCAAAAAAGACAAACGTCCAGCTTTTGCTGCCACAGCAAAGGTGCCAGCGGGGAAAAGTGATGCTGGTTCTCACTGCCTCCTGGAACCCCTTCAAATGCACCAGACAATTTGGCCCTCTCTGCTTTCCTGAGGACTCTATCCGCAAAAGCACCTTTTTTCACTTTCGGCGCTGTCTGGAGCAAAAAAGACAAACGTCCAGCTTTTGCTGCCACAGCAAAAGTGCCAGCGGGGAAAAGTGATGCTGGTTCTCACTGCCTCCTTGAACCCCTTCAAATGCCACAGACAATTTTACCCTCTCTGCTTTCCTGATGACTCTATCCTCAAATGCACCTTTTTTCACTTTCGGCGCTGTCTGGAGCAAAAAAGACAAACGTCCAGCTTTTGCTGCCACAGCAAAGGTGCCAGCGGGGAAAAGTGATGCTGGTCCTCACTGCCTCCTGGAACCCCTTCAAATGCCCCAGACCATTTGGCCCTCTCTGCTTTCCTGAGGACTCTATCCTCAAAAGCACCTTTTTTCACTTTCGGCGCTGTCTGGAGCAAAAAAGACAAACGTCCAGCTTTTGCTGCCACAGCAAAGGTGCCAGCAGGGAAAAGTGATGCTGGTTCTCACTGCCTCCTGGAACCCCTTCAAATGCCCCAGACAATTTGGTCCCCTCTGCTTTCCTGAGGACTCTATCCTCAAAAGCACCTTTTTTCACTTTCGGCGCTGTCTGGAGCAAAAAAGACAAACGTCCAGCTTTTGCTGCCACAGCAAAGGTGCCAGCAGGGAAAAGTGATGCTGGTTCTCACTGCCTCCTGGAACCCCTTCAAATGCCCCAGACAATTAGGCCCTCTCTGCTTTCCTGAGGACTCTATCCTCAAATGCACCTTTTTTCACTTTCGGCGCTCTCTGGAGCAAAAAAGACAAACGTCCAGCTTTTGCTGCCACAGCAAAGGTGCCAGCGGGGAAAAGTGATGCTGGTTCTCACTGCCTCCTGGAACCCCTTCAAATGCCCCAGACAATTTGGCCCTCTCTGCTTTCCTGAGGACTCTATCCTCAAAAGCACCTTTTTTCACTTTCGGAGCTCTCTGTAGCAAAAAAGACAAACGTCCAGCTTTTGCTGCCACAGCAAAGGTGCCAGCGGGGAAAAGTGATGCTGGTTCTCACTGCCTCCTGGAACCCCTTCAAATGCACCAGACAATTTGGCCCTCTCTGCTTTCCTGAGGACTCTATCCGCAAAAGCACCTTTTTTCACTTTCGGCGCTGTCTGGAGCAAAAAAGACAAACGTCCAGCTTTTGCTGCCACAGCAAAGGTGCCAGCGGGTAAAAGTGATGCTGGTTCTCACTGCCTCCTGGAACCCCTTCAAATGCCCCAGACAATTTGGCCCTCTCTGCTTTCCTGAGGAATCTATCCGCAAAAGCACCTTTTTTCACTTTCGGCGCTCTCTGGAGCAAAAAAGACAAACGTCCAGCTTTTGCTGCCACAGCAAAGGTGCCAGCAGGGAAAAGTGATGCTGGTTCTCACTGCCTCCTGGAACCCCTTCAAATGCCCCAGACAATTTGGCCCTCTCTGCTTTCCTGAGGACTCTATCCTCAAAAGCACCTTTTTTCACTTTCGGCGCTCTCTGGAGCAAAAAAGACAAACGTCCAGCTTTTGCTGCCACAGCAAAGGTGCCAGCGGGGAAAAGTGATGCTGGTTCTCACTGCCTCCTGGAATCCCTTCAAATGCCCCAGACAATTTGGCCCTCTCTGCTTTCCTGAGGACTCTATCCTCAAAAGCACCTTTTTTCACTTTCGGCGCTGTCTGGAGCAAAAAAGACAAACGTCCAGCTTTTGCTGCCACAGCAAAAGTGCCAGCGGGGAAAAGTGATGCTGGTTCTCACTGCCTCCTGGAACCCCTTCAAATGCCCCAGACAATTTGGCCCTCTTTGTTTTCCTGAGGACTCTATCCTCAAAAGCACCTTTTTTCACTTTCGGCGCTGTCTGGAGCAAAAAAGACAAACGTCCAGCTTTTGCTGCCACAGCAAAGGTGCCAGCAGGGAAAAGTGATGCTGGTTCTCACTGCCTCCTGGAACCCCTTCAAATGCCCCAGACAATTTGGTCCCCTCTGCTTTCCTGAGGACTCTATCCTCAAAAGCACCTTTTTTCACTTTCGGCGCTGTCTGGAGCAAAAAAGACAAACGTCCAGCTTTTGCTGCCACAGCAAAAGTGCCAGCAGGGAAAAGTGATGCTGGTTCTCACTGCCTCCTGGAACCCCTTCAAATGCCCCAGACAATTAGGCCCTCTCTGCTTTCCTGAGGACTCTATCCTCAAATGCACCTTTTTTCACTTTCGGCGCTCTCTGGAGCAAAAAAGACAAACGTCCAGCTTTTGCTGCCACAGCAAAGGTGCCAGCGGGGAAAAGTGATGCTGGTTCTCACTGCCTCCTGGAACCCCTTCAAATGCCACAGACAATTTGGCCCTCTCTGCTTTCCTGAGGACTCTATCCTCAAAAGCACCTTTTTTCACTTTCGGAGCTCTCTGTAGCAAAAAAGACAAACGTCCAGCTTTTGCTGCCACAGCAAAGGTGCCAGCGGGGAAAAGTGATGCTGGTTCTCACTGCCTCCTGGAACCCCTTCAAATGCACCAGACAATTTGGCCCTCTCTGCTTTCCTGAGGACTCTATCCGCAAAAGCACCTTTTTTCACTTTCGGCGCTGTCTGGAGCAAAAAAGACAAACGTCCAGCTTTTGCTGCCACAGCAAAGGTGCCAGCGGGGAAAAGTGATGCTGGTTCTCACTGCCTCCTGGAACCCCTTCAAATGCCCCAGACAATTTGGCCCTCTCTGCTTTCCTGAGGAATCTATCCGCAAAAGCACCTTTTTTCACTTTCGGCGCTCTCTGGAGCAAAAAAGACAAACGTCCAGCTTTTGCTGCCACAGCAAAGGTGCCAGCAGGGAAAAGTGATGCTGGTTCTCACTGCCTCCTGGAACCCCTTCAAATGCCCCAGACAATTTGGCCCTCTCTGCTTTCCTGAGGACTCTATCCTCAAAAGCACCTTTTTTCACTTTCGGCGCTCTCTGGAGCAAAAAAGACAAACGTCCAGCTTTTGCTGCCACAGCAAAGGTGCCAGCGGGGAAAAGTGATGCTGGTTCTCACTGCCTCCTGGAATCCCTTCAAATGCCCCAGACAATTTGGCCCTCTCTGCTTTCCTGAGGACTCTATCCTCAAAAGCACCTTTTTTCACTTTCGGCGCTGACTGGAGCAAAAAAGACAAACGTCCAGCTTTTGCTGCCACAGCAAAAGTGCCAGCGGGGAAAAGTGATGCTGGTTCTCACTGCCTCCTGGAACCCCTTCAAATGCCCCAGACAATTTGGCCCTCTTTGTTTTCCTGAGGACTCTATCCGCAAAAGCACCTTTTTTCACTTTCGGCGCTGTCTGGAGCAAAAAAGACAAACGTCCAGCTTTTGCTGCCACAGCAAAGGTGCCAGCGGGGAAAAGTGATGCTGGTTCTCACTGCCTCCTGGAACCCCTTCAAATGCCCCAGACAATTTGGCCCTCTCTGCTTTCCTGAGGACTCTATCCGCAAAAGCACCTTTTTTCACTTTCGGCGCTCTCTGGAGCAAAAAAGACAAACGTCCAGCTTTTGCTGCCACAGCAAAGGTGCCAGCGGGGAAAAGTGATGCTGGTTCTCACTGCCTCCGGGAACCCCTTCAAATGCACCAGACAATTTTGCCCTCTCTGCTTTCCTGAGGACTCTATCCTCAAAAGCACCTTTTTTCACTTTCGGCGCTCTCTGGAGCAAAAAAGACAAACGTCCAGCTTTTGCTGCCACAGCAAAGGTGCCAGCAGGGAAAAGTGATGCTGGTTCTCACTGCCTCCTGGAACCCCTTCAAATGCACCAGACAATTTGGCCCTCTCTGCTTTCCTGAGGACTCTATCCTCAAAAGCACCTTTTTTCACTTTCGGCGCTGTCTGGAGCAAAAAAGACAAACGTCCAGCTTTTGCTGCCACAGCAAAAGTGCCAGCAGGGAAAAGTGATGCTGGTTCTCACTGCCTCCTGGAACCCCTTCAAATGCCCCAGACAATTAGGCCCTCTCTGCTTTCCTGAGGACTCTATCCTCAAATGCACCTTTTTTCACTTTCGGCGCTCTCTGGAGCAAAAAAGACAAACGTCCAGCTTTTGCTGCCACAGCAAAGGTGCCAGCGGGGAAAAGTGATGCTGGTTCTCACTGCCTCCTGGAACCCCTTCAAATGCCACAGACAATTTGGCCCTCTCTGCTTTCCTGAGGACTCTATCCTCAAAAGCACCTTTTTTCACTTTCGGAGCTCTCTGGAGCAAAAAAGACAAACGTCCAGCTTTTGCTGCCACAGCAAAGGTGCCAGCGGGGAAAAGTGATGCTGGTTCTCACTGTCTCCTGGAACCCCTTCAAATGCCCCAGACAATTTGGCCCTCTCTGCTTTCCTGAGGACTCTATCCGCAAAAGCACCTTTTTTCACTTTCGGCGCTCTCTGGAGCAAAAAAGACAAACGTCCAGCTTTTGCTGCCACAGCAAAGGTGCCAGCGGGGAAAAGTGATGCTGGTTCTCACTGCCTCCTGGAACCCCTTCAAATGCCCCAGACAATTTGGCCCTCTCTGCTTTCCTGAGGACTCTATCCGCAAAAGCACCTTTTTTCACTTTCGGCGCTCTCTGGAGCAAAAAAGACAAAAGTCCAGCTTTTGCTGCCACAGCAAAGGTGCCAGCTGGGAAAAGTGATGCTGGTTCTCAGTGCCTCCTGGAACCCCTTCAAATGCCCCAGACCATTTGGCCCTCTCTGCTTTCCTGAGGACTCTATCCTCAAAAGCACCTTTTTTCACTTTCGGCGCTCTCTGGAGCAAAAAAGACAAACGTCCAGCTTTTGCTGCCACAGCAAAGGTGCCAGCGGGGAAAAGTGATGCTGGTTCTCAGTGCCTCCTGGAACCCCTTCAAATGCCCCAGACAATTTGACCCTCTCTGCTTTCCTGAGGACTCTATCCTCAAAAGCACCTTTTTTCACTTTCGGCGCTCTCTGGAGCAAAAAAGACAAACGTCCAGCTTTTGCTGCCACAGCAAAAGTGCCAGCGGGGAAAAGTGATGCTGGTTCTCACTGCCTCCTGGAACCCCTTCAAATGCCCCAGACAATTTGGCCCTCTCTGTTTTCCTGAGGACTCTATTCTCAAAAGCACCTTTTTTCACTTTCGGCGCTCTCTGGAGCAAAAAAGACAAACGTCCAGCTTTTGCTGCCATAGCAAAGGTGCCAGCAGGGAAAAGTGATGCTGGTTCTCACTGCCTCCTGGAACCCCTTCAAATGCACCAGACAATTTGGCCCTCTCTGTTTTCCTGAGGACTCAATCCTCAAAAGCACCTTTTTTCACTTTCGGCGCTCTCTGGAGCAAAAAAGACAAACGTCCAGATTTTGCTGCCACAGCAAAGGTGCCAGCGGGGAAAAGTGATGCTGGTCCTCACTGCCTAGTGGAACCCCTTCAAATGCCCCAGACAATTTGGCCCTCTCTGCTTTCCTGAGGACTCTATCCTCAAAAGCACCTGTTTTCGCTTTCGGCAACCTCCGGAGCAAAAAAGACAAACGTCCAGCTTTTGCTGCCACAGCAAAGGTGCCAGCGGGGAAAAGTGATGCTGGTCCTTATTGCCTCCTGGAACCCCTTCAAATGCCCCAGACAATTTGGCCCTCTCTGCTTTCCTGAGGACTCTATCCTCAAAAGCACCTTTTTTCACTTTCGGCGCTCTCTGGAGCAAAAAAGACAAACGTCCAGCTTTTGCTGCCACAGCAAAGGTGCCAGCGGGGAAAAGTGATGCTGGTTCTAACTGCCTCCTGGAACCCCTTCAAATGCACCAGACAATTTGGCCCTCTCTGCTTTCCTGAGGACTCTATCCTCAAAAGCACCTTTTTTCACTTTCGGCGCTCTCTGGAGCAAAAAAGACAAACGTCCAGCTTTTGCTGCCACAGCAAAGGTGCCAGCGGGGAAAAGTGATGCTGGTTCTCACTGCCTCCTGGAACTCCTTCAAATGCCCCAGACAATTTGGCCCTCTCTGTTTTCCTGAGTACTCTATCCGCAAAAGCACCTTTTTTCACTTTCGGCGCTGTCTGGAGCAAAAAAGACAAACGTCCAGCTTTTGCTGCCACAGCAAAGGTGCCAGCGGGGAAAAGTGATGCTGGTTCTCACTGCCCCCTGGAACCCCTTCAAATGCCCCAGACAATTTGGCCCTCTCTGCTTTCCTGAGGACTCTATCCTCAAAAGCACCTTTTTTCACTTTCGGCGCTCTGTGGAGCAAAAAAGACAAACGTCCAGCTTTTGCTGCCACAGCAAAGGTGCCAGCGGGGAAAAGTGATGCTGGTTCTCACTGCCTCCTGGAACCCCTTCAAATGCACCAGACAATTTGGCCCTCTCTGCTTTCCTGAGGACTCTATCCGCAAAAGCACCTTTTTTCACTTTCGGCGCTGTCTGGAGCAAAAAAGACAAACGTCCAGCTTTTGCTGCCACAGCAAAAGTGCCAGCGGGGAAAAGTGATGCTGGTTCTCACTGCCTCCTTGAACCCCTTCAAATGCCACAGACAATTTTACCCTCTCTGCTTTCCTGATGACTCTATCCTCAAATGCACCTTTTTTCACTTTCGGCGCTGTCTGGAGCAAAAAAGACAAACGTCCAGCTTTTGCTGCCACAGCAAAGGTGCCAGCGGGGAAAAGTGATGCTGGTCCTCACTGCCTCCTGGAACCCCTTCAAATGCCCCAGACCATTTGGCCCTCTCTGCTTTCCTGAGGACTCTATCCTCAAAAGCACCTTTTTTCACTTTCGGCGCTGTCTGGAGCAAAAAAGACAAACGTCCAGCTTTTGCTGCCACAGCAAAGGTGCCAGCAGGGAAAAGTGATGCTGGTTCTCACTGCCTCCTGGAACCCCTTCAAATGCCCCAGACAATTTGGTCCCCTCTGCTTTCCTGAGGACTCTATCCTCAAAAGCACCTTTTTTCACTTTCGGCGCTGTCTGGAGCAAAAAAGACAAACGTCCAGCTTTTGCTGCCACAGCAAAGGTGCCAGCGGGGAAAAGTGATGCTGGTTCTCACTGCCTCCTGGAACCCCTTCAAATGCCCCAGACAATTTGGCCCTCTCTGCTTTCCTGAGGACTCTATCCTCAAAAGCACCTTTTTTCACTTTCGGAGCTCTCTGTAGCAAAAAAGACAAACGTCCAGCTTTTGCTGCCACAGCAAAGGTGCCAGCGGGGAAAAGTGATGCTGGTTCTCACTGCCTCCTGGAACCCCTTCAAATGCACCAGACAATTTGGCCCTCTCTGCTTTCCTGAGGACTCTATCCGCAAAAGCACCTTTTTTCACTTTCGGCGCTGTCTGGAGCAAAAAAGACAAACGTCCAGCTTTTGCTGCCACAGCAAAGGTGCCAGCGGGTAAAAGTGATGCTGGTTCTCACTGCCTCCTGGAACCCCTTCAAATGCCCCAGACAATTTGGCCCTCTCTGCTTTCCTGAGGAATCTATCCGCAAAAGCACCTTTTTTCACTTTCGGCGCTCTCTGGAGCAAAAAAGACAAACGTCCAGCTTTTGCTGCCACAGCAAAGGTGCCAGCAGGGAAAAGTGATGCTGGTTCTCACTGCCTCCTGGAACCCCTTCAAATGCCCCAGACAATTTGGCCCTCTCTGCTTTCCTGAGGACTCTATCCTCAAAAGCACCTTTTTTCACTTTCGGCGCTCTCTGGAGCAAAAAAGACAAACGTCCAGCTTTTGCTGCCACAGCAAAGGTGCCAGCGGGGAAAAGTGATGCTGGTTCTCACTGCCTCCTGGAATCCCTTCAAATGCCCCAGACAATTTGGCCCTCTCTGCTTTCCTGAGGACTCTATCCTCAAAAGCACCTTTTTTCACTTTCGGCGCTGTCTGGAGCAAAAAAGACAAACGTCCAGCTTTTGCTGCCACAGCAAAAGTGCCAGCGGGGAAAAGTGATGCTGGTTCTCACTGCCTCCTGGAACCCCTTCAAATGCCCCAGACAATTTGGCCCTCTTTGTTTTCCTGAGGACTCTATCCTCAAAAGCACCTTTTTTCACTTTCGGCGCTGTCTGGAGCAAAAAAGACAAACGTCCAGCTTTTGCTGCCACAGCAAAGGTGCCAGCAGGGAAAAGTGATGCTGGTTCTCACTGCCTCCTGGAACCCCTTCAAATGCCCCAGACAATTTGGTCCCCTCTGCTTTCCTGAGGACTCTATCCTCAAAAGCACCTTTTTTCACTTTCGGCGCTGTCTGGAGCAAAAAAGACAAACGTCCAGCTTTTGCTGCCACAGCAAAAGTGCCAGCAGGGAAAAGTGATGCTGGTTCTCACTGCCTCCTGGAACCCCTTCAAATGCCCCAGACAATTAGGCCCTCTCTGCTTTCCTGAGGACTCTATCCTCAAATGCACCTTTTTTCACTTTCGGCGCTCTCTGGAGCAAAAAAGACAAACGTCCAGCTTTTGCTGCCACAGCAAAGGTGCCAGCGGGGAAAAGTGATGCTGGTTCTCACTGCCTCCTGGAACCCCTTCAAATGCCACAGACAATTTGGCCCTCTCTGCTTTCCTGAGGACTCTATCCTCAAAAGCACCTTTTTTCACTTTCGGAGCTCTCTGTAGCAAAAAAGACAAACGTCCAGCTTTTGCTGCCACAGCAAAGGTGCCAGCGGGGAAAAGTGATGCTGGTTCTCACTGCCTCCTGGAACCCCTTCAAATGCACCAGACAATTTGGCCCTCTCTGCTTTCCTGAGGACTCTATCCGCAAAAGCACCTTTTTTCACTTTCGGCGCTGTCTGGAGCAAAAAAGACAAACGTCCAGCTTTTGCTGCCACAGCAAAGGTGCCAGCGGGGAAAAGTGATGCTGGTTCTCACTGCCTCATGGAACCCCTTCAAATGCCCCAGACAATTTGGCCCTCTCTGCTTTCCTGAGGAATCTATCCGCAAAAGCACCTTTTTTCACTTTCGGCGCTCTCTGGAGCAAAAAAGACAAACGTCCAGCTTTTGCTGCCACAGCAAAGGTGCCAGCAGGGAAAAGTGATGCTGGTTCTCACTGCCTCCTGGAACCCCTTCAAATGCCCCAGACAATTTGGCCCTCTCTGCTTTCCTGAGGACTCTATCCTCAAAAGCACCTTTTTTCACTTTCGGCGCTCTCTGGAGCAAAAAAGACAAACGTCCAGCTTTTGCTGCCACAGCAAAGGTGCCAGCGGGGAAAAGTGATGCTGGTTCTCACTGCCTCCTGGAATCCCTTCAAATGCCCCAGACAATTTGGCCCTCTCTGCTTTCCTGAGGACTCTATCCTCAAAAGCACCTTTTTTCACTTTCGGCGCTGACTGGAGCAAAAAAGACAAACGTCCAGCTTTTGCTGCCACAGCAAAAGTGCCAGCGGGGAAAAGTGATGCTGGTTCTCACTGCCTCCTGGAACCCCTTCAAATGCCCCAGACAATTTGGCCCTCTTTGTTTTCCTGAGGACTCTATCCGCAAAAGCACCTTTTTTCACTTTCGGCGCTGTCTGGAGCAAAAAAGACAAACGTCCAGCTTTTGCTGCCACAGCAAAGGTGCCAGCGGGGAAAAGTGATGCTGGTTCTCACTGCCTCCTGGAACCCCTTCAAATGCCCCAGACAATTTGGCCCTCTCTGCTTTCCTGAGGACTCTATCCGCAAAAGCACCTTTTTTCACTTTCGGCGCTCTCTGGAGCAAAAAAGACAAACGTCCAGCTTTTGCTGCCACAGCAAAGGTGCCAGCGGGGAAAAGTGATGCTGGTTCTCACTGCCTCCGGGAACCCCTTCAAATGCACCAGACAATTTTGCCCTCTCTGCTTTCCTGAGGACTCTATCCTCAAAAGCACCTTTTTTCACTTTCGGCGCTCTCTGGAGCAAAAAAGACAAACGTCCAGCTTTTGCTGCCACAGCAAAGGTGCCAGCAGGGAAAAGTGATGCTGGTTCTCACTGCCTCCTGGAACCCCTTCAAATGCACCAGACAATTTGGCCCTCTCTGCTTTCCTGAGGACTCTATCCTCAAAAGCACCTTTTTTCACTTTCGGCGCTGTCTGGAGCAAAAAAGACAAACGTCCAGCTTTTGCTGCCACAGCAAAAGTGCCAGCAGGGAAAAGTGATGCTGGTTCTCACTGCCTCCTGGAACCCCTTCAAATGCCCCAGACAATTAGGCCCTCTCTGCTTTCCTGAGGACTCTATCCTCAAATGCACCTTTTTTCACTTTCGGCGCTCTCTGGAGCAAAAAAGACAAACGTCCAGCTTTTGCTGCCACAGCAAAGGTGCCAGCGGGGAAAAGTGATGCTGGTTCTCACTGCCTCCTGGAACCCCTTCAAATGCCACAGACAATTTGGCCCTCTCTGCTTTCCTGAGGACTCTATCCTCAAAAGCACCTTTTTTCACTTTCGGAGCTCTCTGGAGCAAAAAAGACAAACGTCCAGCTTTTGCTGCCACAGCAAAGGTGCCAGCGGGGAAAAGTGATGCTGGTTCTCACTGTCTCCTGGAACCCCTTCAAATGCCCCAGACAATTTGGCCCTCTCTGCTTTCCTGAGGACTCTATCCGCAAAAGCACCTTTTTTCACTTTCGGCGCTCTCTGGAGCAAAAAAGACAAACGTCCAGCTTTTGCTGCCACAGCAAAGGTGCCAGCGGGGAAAAGTGATGCTGGTTCTCACTGCCTCCTGGAACCCCTTCAAATGCCCCAGACAATTTGGCCCTCTCTGCTTTCCTGAGGACTCTATCCGCAAAAGCACCTTTTTTCACTTTCGGCGCTCTCTGGAGCAAAAAAGACAAAAGTCCAGCTTTTGCTGCCACAGCAAAGGTGCCAGCGGGGAAAAGTGATGCTGGTTCTCAGTGCCTCCTGGAACCCCTTCAAATGCCCCAGACCATTTGGCCCTCTCTGCTTTCCTGAGGACTCTATCCTCAAAAGCACCTTTTTTCACTTTCGGCGCTCTCTGGAGCAAAAAAGACAAACGTCCAGCTTTTGCTGCCACAGCAAAGGTGCCAGCGGGGAAAAGTGATGCTGGTTCTCAGTGCCTCCTGGAACCCCTTCAAATGCCCCAGACAATTTGACCCTCTCTGCTTTCCTGAGGACTCTATCCTCAAAAGCACCTTTTTTCACTTTCGGCGCTCTCTGGAGCAAAAAAGACAAACGTCCAGCTTTTGCTGCCACAGCAAAAGTGCCAGCGGGGAAAAGTGATGCTGGTTCTCACTGCCTCCTGGAACCCCTTCAAATGCCCCAGACAATTTGGCCCTCTCTGTTTTCCTGAGGACTCTATTCTCAAAAGCACCTTTTTTCACTTTCGGCGCTCTCTGGAGCAAAAAAGACAAACGTCCAGCTTTTGCTGCCATAGCAAAGGTGCCAGCAGGGAAAAGTGATGCTGGTTCTCACTGCCTCCTGGAACCCCTTCAAATGCACCAGACAATTTGGCCCTCTCTGTTTTCCTGAGGACTCAATCCTCAAAAGCACCTTTTTTCACTTTCGGCGCTCTCTGGAGCAAAAAAGACAAACGTCCAGCTTTCGCTGCCACAGCAAAGGTGCCAGCGGGGAAAAGTGATGCTGGTTCTCAGTGCCTCCTGGAACCCCTTCAAATGCCCCAGACAATTTGGCCCTCTCTGCTTTCCTGAGGACTCTATCCTCAAAAGCACCTTTTTTCACTTTTGGCGCTCTCTGGAGCAAAAAAGACAAACGTCCAGCTTTTGCTGCCACAGCAAAGGTGCCAGCGGGGAAAAGTGATGCTGGTTCTCACTGCCTCCTGGAACCCCTTCAAATGCCCCAGACAATTTGGCCCTCTCTGCTTTCCTGAGGACTCTATCCGCAAAAGCACCTTTTTTCACTTTCGGCGCTGTCTGGAGCAAAAAAAACAAACGTCCAGCTTTTGCTGCCACAGCAAAGGTGCCAGCGGGGAAAAGTGATGCTGGTTCTCACTGCCTCCTGGAACCCCTTCAAATGCCCCAGACAATTTGGCCCTCTCTGCTTTCCTGAGGACTCTATCCTCAAAAGCACCTTTTTTCACTTTCGGCGCTCTCTGGAGCAAAAAAGACAAACGTCCAGCTTTTGCTGCCACAGCAAAGGTGCCAGCGGGGAAAAGTGATGCTGGTTCTCAGTGCCTCCTGGAACCCCTTCAAATGCCCCAGACCATTTGGCCCTCTCTGCTTTCCTGAGGACTCTATCCTCAAAAGCACCTTTTTTCACTTTCGGCGCTCTCTGGAGCAAAAAAGACAAACGTCCAGCTTTTGCTGCCACAGCAAAGGTGCCAGCGGGGAAAAGTGATGCTGGTTCTCACTGCCTCCTGGAACCCCTTCAAATGCCCCAGACAATTTGGCCCTCTCTGCTTTCCTGAGGACTCTATCCTCAAAAGCACCTTTTTTCACTTTCGGCGCTGTCTGGAGCAAAAAAGACAAACGTCCAGCTTTTGCTGCCACAGCAAAAGTGCCAGCGGGGAAAAGTGTTGCTGGTTCTCACTGCCTCCTGGAACCCCTTCAAATGCACCAGACAATTTGGCCCTCTCTGCTTTCCTGAGGACTCTATCCGCAAAAGCACCTTTTTTCACTTTCGGCGCTGTCTGGAGCAAAAAAGACAAACGTCCAGCTTTTGCTGCCATAGCAAAGGTGCCAGCAGGGAAAAGTGATGCTGGTTCTCACTGCCTCCTGGAACCCCTTCAAATGCACCAGACAATTTGGCCCTCTCTGTTTTCCTGAGGACTCAGTCCTCAAAAGCACCTTTTTTCACTTTCGGCGCTCTCTGGAGCAAAAAAGACAAACGTCCAGCTTTTGCTGCCACAGCAAAGGTGCCAGCGGGGAAAAGTGATGCTGGTTCTCAGTGCCTCCTGGAACCCCTTCAAATGCCCCAGACAATTTGGCCCTCTCTGCTTTCCTGAGGACTCTATCCTCAAAAGCACCTTTTTTCACTTTTGGCGCTCTCTGGAGCAAAAAAGACAAACGTCCAGCTTTTGCTGCCACAGCAAAGGTGCCAGCGGGGAAAAGTGATGCTGGTTCTCACTGCCTCCTGGAACCCCTTCAAATGCCCCAGACAATTTGGCCCTCTCTGCTTTCCTGAGGACTCTATCCGCAAAAGCACCTTTTTTCACTTTCGGCGCTGTCTGGAGCAAAAAAGACAAACGTCCAGCTTTTGCTGCCACAGCAAAGGTGCCAGCGGGGAAAAGTGATGCTGGTTCTCACTGCCTCCTGGAACCCCTTCAAATGCCCCAGACAATTTGGCCCTCTCTGCTTTCCTGAGGACTCTATCCTCAAAAGCACCTTTTTTCACTTTCGGCGCTCTCTGGAGCAAAAAAGACAAACGTCCAGCTTTTGCTGCCACAGCAAAGGTGCCAGCAGGGAAAAGTGATGCTGGTTCTCACTGCCTCCTGGAACCCCTTCAAATGCACCAGACAATTTGGCCCTCTCTGCTTTCCTGAGGACTCTATCCTCAAAAGCACCTTTTTTCACTTTCGGCGCTGTCTGGAGCAAAAAAGACAAACGTCCAGCTTTTGCTGCCACAGCAAAAGTGCCAGCGGGGAAAAGTGATGCTGGTTCTCACTGCCTCCTGGAACCCCTTCAAATGCCCCAGACAATTAGGCCCTCTCTGCTTTCCTGAGGACTCTATCCTCAAAAGCACCTTTTTTCACTTTCGGCGCTCTCTGGAGCAAAAAAGACAAACGTCCAGCTTTTGCTGCCACAGCAAAGGTGCCAGCGGGGAAAAGTGATGCTGGTTCTCACTGCCTCCTGGAACCCCTTCAAATGCCCCAGACAATTTGGCCCTCTCTGCTTTCCTGAGGACTCTATCCTCAAAAGCACCTTTTTTCACTTTCGGAGCTCTCTGGAGCAAAAAAGACAAACGTCCAGCTTTTGCTGCCACAGCAAAGGTGCCAGCGGGGAAAAGTGATGCTGGTTCTCACTGTCTCCTGGAACCCCTTCAAATGCCCCAGACAATTTGGCCCTCTCTGCTTTCCTGAGGACTCTATCCGCAAAAGCACCTTTTTTCACTTTCGGCGCTCTCTGGAGCAAAAAAGACAAACGTCCAGCTTTTGCTGCCACAGCAAAGGTGCCAGCGGGGAAAAGTGATGCTGGTTCTCACTGCCTCCTGGAACCCCTTCAAATGCCCCAGACAATTTGGCCCTCTCTGTTTTCCTGAGGACTCTATCCGCAAAAGCACCTTTTTTCAATTTCGGCGCTCTCTGGAGCAAAAAAGACAAACGTCCAGCTTTTGCTGCCACAGCAAAGGTGCCAGCGGGGAAAAGTGATGCTGGTTCTCAGTGCCTCCTGGAACCCCTTCAAATGCCCCAGACAATTTGGCCCTCTCTGCTTTCCTGAGGACTCTATCCTCAAAAGCACCTTTTTTCACTTTCGGCGCTGTCTGGAGCAAAAAAGACAAACGTCCAGCTTTTGCTGCCACAGCAAAAGTGCCAGCGGGGAAAAGTGATGCTGGTTCTCACAGCCTCCTGGAACCCCTTCAAATGCCCCAGACAATTTGGCCCTCTCTGTTTTCCTGAGGACTCTATCCGCAAAAGCACCTTTTTTCACTTTCGGCGCTGTCTGGAGCAAAAAAGACAAACGTCCAGCTTTTGCTGCCATAGCAAAGGTGCCAGCAGGGAAAAGTGATGCTGGTTCTCACTGCCTCCTGGAACCCCTTCAAATGCACCAGACAATTTGGCCCTCTCTGTTTTCCTGAGGACTCAATCCTCAAAAGCACCTTTTTTCACTTTCGGCGCTCTCTGGAGCAAAAAAGAAAAACGTCCAGCTTTCGCTGCCACAGCAAAGGTGCCAGCGGGGAAAAGTGATGCTGGTTCTCAGTGCCTCCTGGAACCCCTTCAAATGCCCCAGACAATTTGGCCCTCTCTGCTTTCCTGAGGACTCTATCCTCAAAAGCACCTTTTTTCACTTTCGGCGCTCTCTGGAGCAAAAAAGACAAACGTCCAGCTTTTGCTGCCACAGCAAAGGTGCCAGCGGGGAAAAGTGATTCTGGTTCTCACTGCCTCCTGGAACCCCTTCAAATGCCCCAGACAATTTGGCCCTCTCTGCTTTCCTGAGGACTCTATCCGCAAAAGCACCTTTTTTCACTTTCGGCGCTCTCTGGAGCAAAAAAGAAAAACGTCCAGCTTTCGCTGCCACAGCAAAGGTGCCAGCGGGGAAAAGTGATGCTGGTTCTCAGTGCCTCCTGGAACCCCTTCAAATGCCCCAGACAATTTGGCCCTCTCTGCTTTCCTGAGGACTCTATCCTCAAAAGCACCTTTTTTCACTTTCGGCGCTCTCTGGAGCAAAAAAGACAAACGTCCAGCTTTTGCTGCCACAGCAAAGGTGCCAGCGGGGAAAAGTGATTCTGGTTCTCACTGCCTCCTGGAACCCCTTCAAATGCCCCAGACAATTTGGCCCTCTCTGCTTTCCTGAGGACTCTATCCTCAAAAGCACCTTTTTTCACTTTCGGCGCTCTCTGGAGCAAAAAAGACAAACGTCCAGCTTTTGCTGCCACAGCAAAAGTGCCAGCGGGGAAAAGTGATGCTGGTTCTCACTGCCTCCTGGAACCCCTTCAAATGCCCCAGACAATTTGGCCCTCTCTGCTTTCCTGAGGACTCTATCCGCAAAAGCACCTTTTTTCACTTTCGGCGCTCTCTGGAGCAAAAAAGACAAACGTCCAGCTTTTGCTGCCACAGCAAAGGTGCCAGCGGGGAAAAGTGATGCTGGTTCTCACTGCCTCCTGGAACCCCTTCAAATGCCCCAGACAATTTGGCCCTCTCTGCTTTCCTGAGGACTCTATCCGCAAAAGCACCTTTTTTCACTTTCGGCGCTCTCTGGAGCAAAAAGGACAAACGTCCAGCTTTTGCTGCCACAGCAAAGGTGCCAGCGGGGAAAAGTGATGCTGGTTCTCACTGCCTCCTGGAACCCCTTCAAATGCCCCAGACCATTTGGCCCTCTCTGCTTTCCTGAGGACTCTATCCTCAAAAGCACCTTTTTTCACTTTCGGCGCTCTCTGGAGCAAAAAAGACAAACGTCCAGCTTTTGCTGCCACAGCAAAGGTGCCAGCGGGGAAAAGTGATGCTGGTTCTCACTGCCTCCTGGAACCCCTTCAAATGCCCCAGACAATTTGGCCCTCTCTGCTTTCCTGAGGACTCTATCCTCTAAAGCACCTTTTTTCACTTTCGGAGCTCTCTGGAGCAAAAAAGACAAACGTCCAGCTTTTGCTGCCACAGCAAAGGTGCCAGCGGGGAAAAGTGATGCTGGTTCTCACTGTCTCCTGGAACCCCTTCAAATGCCCCAGACAATTTGGCCCTCTCTGCTTTCCTGAGGACTCTATCCTCAAAAGCACCTTTTTTCACTTTCGGCGCTCTCTGGAGCAAAAAAGACAAACGTCCAGCTTTTGCTGCCACAGCAAAGGTGCCAGCGGGGAAAAGTGATGCTGGTTCTCACTGCCTCCTGGAACCCCTTCAAATGCCCCAGACAATTTGGCCCTCTCTGCTTTCCTGAGGACTCTATCCGCAAAAGCACCTTTTTTCACTTTCGGCGCTCTCTGGAGCAAAAAAGACAAACGTCCAGCTTTTGCTGCCACAGCAAAGGTGCCAGCGGGGAAAAGTGATGCTGGTTCTCAGTGCCTCCTGGAACCCCTTCAAATGCCCCAGACAATTTGGCCCTCTCTGCTTTCCTGAGGACTCTATCCTCAAAAGCACCTTTTTTCACTTTCGGCGCTGTCTGGAGCAAAAAAGACAAACGTCCAGCTTTTGCTGCCACAGCAAAAGTGCCAGCGGGGAAAAGTGATGCTGGTTCTCACAGCCTCCTGGAACCCCTTCAAATGCCCCAGACAATTTGGCCCTCTCTGTTTTCCTGAGGACTCTATCCGCAAAAGCACCTTTTTTCACTTTCGGCGCTGTCTGGAGCAAAAAAGACAAACGTCCAGCTTTTGCTGCCATAGCAAAGGTGCCAGCAGGGAAAAGTGATGCTGGTTCTCACTGCCTCCTGGAACCCCTTCAAATGCCCCAGACAATTTGGCCCTCTCTGTTTTCCTGAGGACTCAATCCTCAAAAGCACCTTTTTTCACTTTCGGCGCTCTCTGGAGCAAAAAAGAAAAACGTCCAGCTTTCGCTGCCACAGCAAAGGTGCCAGCGGGGAAAAGTGATGCTGGTTCTCAGTGCCTCCTGGAACCCCTTCAAATGCCCCAGACAATTTGGCCCTCTCTGCTTTCCTGAGGACTCTATCCTCAAAAGCACCTTTTTTCACTTTCGGCGCTCTCTGGAGCAAAAAAGACAAACGTCCAGCTTTTGCTGCCACAGCAAAGGTGCCAGCGGGGAAAAGTGATTCTGGTTCTCACTGCCTCCTGGAACCCCTTCAAATGCCCCAGACAATTTGGCCCTCTCTGCTTTCCTGAGGACTCTATCCGCAAAAGCACCTTTTTTCACTTTCGGCGCTGTCTGGAGCAAAAAAGACAAACGTCCAGCTTTTGCTGCCATAGCAAAGGTGCCAGCAGGGAAAAGTGATGCTGGTTCTCACTGCCTCCTGGAACCCCTTCAAATGCCCCAGACAATTTGGCCCTCTCTGTTTTCCTGAGGACTCAATCCTCAAAAGCACCTTTTTTCACTTTCGGCGCTCTCTGGAGCAAAAAAGAAAAACGTCCAGCTTTCGCTGCCACAGCAAAGGTGCCAGCGGGGAAAAGTGATGCTGGTTCTCAGTGCCTCCTGGAACCCCTTCAAATGCCCCAGACAATTTGGCCCTCTCTGCTTTCCTGAGGACTCTATCCTCAAAAGCACCTTTTTTCACTTTCGGCGCTCTCTGGAGCAAAAAAGACAAACGTCCAGCTTTTGCTGCCACAGCAAAGGTGCCAGCGGGGAAAAGTGATTCTGGTTCTCACTGCCTCCTGGAACCCCTTCAAATGCACCAGACAATTTGGCCCTCTCTGCTTTCCTGAGGACTCTATCCTCAAAAGCACCTTTTTTCACTTTCGGCGCTCTCTGGAGCAAAAAAGACAAACGTCCAGCTTTTGCTGCCACAGCAAAAGTGCCAGCGGGGAAAAGTGATGCTGGTTCTCACTGCCTCCTGGAACCCCTTCAAATGCACCAGACAATTTGGCCCTCTCTTCTTTCCTGAGGACTCTATCCGCAAAAGCACCTTTTTTCACTTTCGGCGCTCTCTGGAGCAAAAAAGACAAACGTCCAGCTTTTGCTGCCACAGCAAAAGTGCCAGCGGGGAAAAGTGATGCTGGTTCTCACTGCCTCCTGGAACCCCTTCAAATGCCCCAGACAATTTGGCCCTCTCTGCTTTCCTGAGGACTCTATCCTCAAAAGCACCTTTTTTCACTTTTGGCGCTCTCTGGAGCAAAAAAGACAAACGTCCAGCTTTTGCTGCCACAGCAAAGGTGCCAGCGGGGAAAAGTGATGCTGGTTCTCACTGCCTCCTGGAACCCCTTCAAATGCCCCAGACAATTTGGCCCTCTCTGCTTTCCTGAGGACTCTATCCGCAAAAGCACCTTTTTTCACTTTCGGCGCTGTCTGGAGCAAAAAAGACAAACGTCCAGCTTTTGCTGCCACAGCAAAGGTGCCAGCGGGGAAAAGTGATGCTGGTTCTCACTGCCTCCTGGAACCCCTTCAAATGCCCCAGACAATTTGGCCCTCTCTGCTTTCCTGAGGACTCTATCCTCAAAAGCACCTTTTTTCACTTTCGGCGCTCTCTGGAGCAAAAAAGACAAACGTCCAGCTTTTGCTGCCACAGCAAAGGTGCCAGCGGGGAAAAGTGATGCTGGTTCTCACTGCCTCCTGGAACCCCTTCAAATGCCCCAGACAATTTGGCCCTCTCTGCTTTCCTGAGGACTCTATCCTCAAAAGCACCTTTTTTCACTTTCGGCGCTCTCTGGAGCAAAAAAGACAAACGTCCAGCTTTTGCTGCCACAGCAAAGGTGCCAGCGGGGAAAAGTGATGCTGGTTCTCACTGCCTCCTGGAACCCCTTCAAATGCCCCAGACAATTTGGCCCTCTCTGCTTTCCTGAGGACTCTATCCTCAAAAGCACCTTTTTTCACTTTCGGCGCTCTCTGGAGCAAAAAAGACAAACGTCCAGCTTTTGCTGCCACAGCAAAAGTGCCAGCTGGGAAAAGTGATGCTGGTTCTCAGTGCCTCCTGGAACCCCTTCAAATGCCCCAGACAATTTGGCCCTCTCTGTTTTCCTGAGGACTCTATCCGCAAAAGCACCTTTTTTCACTTTCGGCGCTGTCTGGAGCAAAAAAGACAAACGTCCAGCTTTTGCTGCCATAGCAAAGGTGCCAGCAGGGAAAAGTGATGCTGGTTCTCACTGCCTCCTGGAACCCCTTCAAATGCACCAGACAATTTGGCCCTCTCTGTTTTCCTGAGGACTCAATCCTCAAAAGTACCTTTTTTCACTTTCGGCGCTGTCTGGAGCAAAAAAGAAAAACGTCCAGCTTTCGCTGCCACAGCAAAGGTGCCAGCGGGGAAAAGTGATGCTGGTTCTCACTGCCTCCTGGAACCCCTTCAAATGCCCCAGACAATTTGGCCCTCTCTGCTTTCCTGAGGACTCTATCCTCAAAAGCACCTTTTTTCACTTTCGGCGCTCTCTGGAGCAAAAAAGACAAACGTCCAGCTTTTGCTGCCACAGCAAAGGTGCCAGCGGGGAAAAGTGATGCTGGTCCTCACTGCCTCCTGGAACCCCTTCAAATGCACCAGACAATTTGGCCCTCTCTGCTTTCCTGAGGACTCTATCCGCAAAAGCACCTTTTTTCACTTTCGGCGCTCTCTGGAGCAAAAAAGACAAACGTCCAGCTTTTGCTGCCACAGCAAAGGTGCCAGCGGGGAAAAGTGATGCTGGTTCTCACTGCCTCCTGGAACCCCTTCAAATGCCCCAGACAATTTGGCCCTCTCTGCTTTCCTGAGGACTCTATTGTCAAAAGCACCTTTTCTCAATTTCGGCGCTGTCTGGAGCAAAAAAGACAAACGTCCAGCTTTTGCTGCCACAGCAAAGGTGCCAGCAGGGAAAAGTGATGCTGGTTCTCACTGCCTCCTGGAACCCCTTCAAATGCCCCAGACAATTTGGCCCTCTCTGCTTTCCTGAGGACTCTATCCTCAAAAGCACCTTTTTTCACTTTCGGCGCTCTCTGGAGCAAAAAAGACAAACGTCCAGCTTTTGCTGCCACAGCAAAAGTGCCAGCAGGGAAAAGTGATGCTGGTTCTCACTGCCTCCTGGAACCCCTTCAAATGCACCAGACAATTTGGCCCTCTCTGCTTTCCTGAGGACTCTATCCTCAAATGCACCTTTTTTCACTTTCGGCGCTCTCTGGAGCAAAAAAGACAAACGTCCAGCTTTTGCTGCCACAGCAAAGGTGCCAGCGGGGAAAAGTGATGCTGGTTCTCACTGCCTCCTGGAACCCCTTCAAATGCCCCAGACAATTTGGCCCTCTCTGCTTTCCTGAGGACTCTATCCTCAAAAGCACCTTTTTTCACTTTCGGAGCTCTC
Source organism: Vanellus vanellus (assembly GCF_965231255.1). Lineage (NCBI taxonomy): Eukaryota > Metazoa > Chordata > Aves > Charadriiformes > Charadriidae > Vanellus > Vanellus vanellus. The sequence goes on from NW_028127853.1 coordinate 45,261, forward strand.
TGGAGCAAAAAAGACAAACGTCCAGCTTTTGCTGCCACAGCAAAGGTGCCAGCGGGGAAAAGTGATGCTGGTTCTCACTGCCTCCTGGAACCCCTTCAAATGCACCAGACAATTTGGCCCTCTCTGCTTTCCTGAGGACTCTATCCGCAAAAGCACCTTTTTTCACTTTCGGCGCTCTCTGGAGCAAAAAAGACAAACGTCCAGCTTTTGCTGCCACAGCAAAGGTGCCAGCGGGGAAAAGTGATGCTGGTCCTCACTGCCTCCTGGAACCCCTTCAAATGCCCCAGACAATTTGGCCCTCTCTGCTTTCCTGAGGACTCTATCTGCAAAAGCACCTTTTTTCACTTTCGGCGCTGTCTGGAGCAAAAAAGACAAACGTCCAGCTTTTGCTGCCACAGCAAAGGTGCCAGCGGGGAAAAGTGATGCTGGTTCTCACTGCCTCCTGGAACCCCTTCAAATGCCCCAGACAATTTGGCCCTCTCTGCTTTCCTGAGGACTCTATTGTCAAAAGCACCTTTTCTCAATTTCGGCGAAGTCTGGAGCAAAAAAGACAAACGTCCAGCTTTTGCTGCCACAGCAAAGGTGCCAGCATGGAAAAGTGATGCTGGTTCTCACTGCCTCCTGGAACCCCTTCAAATGCCCCAGACAATTTGGCCCTCTCTGCTTTCCTGAGGACTCTATCCTCAAAAGCACCTTTTTTCACTTTCGGCGCTCTCTAGAGCAAAAAAGACAAACGTCCAGCTTTTGCTGCCACAGCAAAAGTGCCAGCAGGGAAAAGTGATGCTGGTTCTCACTGCCTCCTGGAACCCCTTCAAATGCCCCAGACAATTTGGCCCTCTCTGCTTTCCTGAGGACTCTATCCTCAAATGCACCTTTTTTCACTTTCGGCGCTCTGTGGAGCAAAAAAGACAAACGTCCAGCTTTTGCTGCCACAGCAAAGGTGCCAGCGGGGAAAAGTGATGCTGGTTCTCACTGCCTCCTGGAACCCCTTCAAATGCCCCAGACAATTTGGCCCTCTCTGCTTTCCTGAGGACTCTATCCTCAAAAGCACCTTTTTTCACTTTCGGAGCTCTCTGGAGCAAAAAAGACAAACGTCCAGCTTTTGCTGCCACAGCAAAGGTGCCAGCGGGGAAAAGTGATGCTGGTTCTCACTGCCTCCTGGAACCCCTTCAAATGCACCAGACAATTTGGCCCTCTCTGCTTTCCTGAGGACTCTATCCGCAAAAGCACCTTTTTTCACTTTCGGCGCTCTCTGGAGCAAAAAAGACAAACGTCCAGCTTTTGCTGCCACCACAAAGGTGCCAGCGGGGAAAAGTGATGCTGGTTCTCACTGCCTCCTGGAACCCCTTCAAATGCCCCAGACAATTTGGCCCTCTCTGCTTTCCTGAGGACTCTATCTGCAAAAGCACCTTTTTTCACTTTCGGCGCTCTCTGGAGCAAAAAAGACAAACGTCCAGCTTTTGCTGCCACAGCAAAGGTGCCAGCGGGGAAAAGTGATGCTGGTTCTCACTGCCTCCTGGAACCCCTTCAAATGCCCCAGACAATTTGGCCCTCTCTGCTTTCCTGAGGACTCTATCCTCAAAAGCACCTTTTTTCACTTTCGGCGCTCTCTGGAGCAAAAAAGAAAAACGTCCAGCTTTTGCTGCCACAGCAAAGGTGCCAGCGGGGAAAAGTGATGCTGGTTCTCACTGCCTCCTGGAACTCCTTCAAATGCCCCAGACAATTTGGCCCTCTCTGCTTTCCTGAGGACTCTATCCTCAAAAGCACCTTTTTTCACTTTCGGCGCTCTCTGGAGCAAAAAGGACAAACGTCCAGCTTTTGCTGCCACAGCAAAGGTGCCAGCGGGGAAAAGTGATGCTGGTTCTCACTGCCTCCTGGAACCTCTTCAAATGCCCCAGACAATTTGGCCCTCTCTGCTTTCCTGAGGACTCTATCCTCAAATGCACCTTTTTTCACTTTCGGCGCTCTCTGGAGCAAAAAAGAGAAACGTCCAGATTTTGCTGCCACAGCAAAGGTGCCAGCGGGGAAAAGTGATGCTGGTCCTCACTGCCTAGTGGAACCCCTTCAAATGCACCAGACAATTTGGCCCTCTCTGCTTTCCTGAGGACTCTATCCTCAAAAGCACCTGTTTTCGCTTTCGGCAACCTCCGGAGCAAAAAAGAAAAACGTCCAGCTTTTGCTGCCACAGCAAAGGTGCCAGCGGGGAAAAGTGATGCTGGTTCTCACTGCCTCCTGGAACCCCTTCAAATGCCCCAGGCAATTTGGCCCTCTCTGCTTTCCTGCGCACTCTATCCTCAAATGCACCTTTTTTCACTTTCGGCGCTCTCTGGAGCAAAAAAGACAAACGTCCAGATTTTGCTGCCACAGCAAAGGTGCCAGCGGGGAAAAGTGATGCTGGTTCTCACTGCCTCCTGGAACTCCTTCAAATGCCCCAGACAATTTGGCCCTCTCTGCTTTCCTGAGGACTCTATCCGCAAAAGCACCTTTTTTCATTTTCGGCGCTCTCTGGAGCAAAAAAGACAAACGTCCAGCTTTTGCTGCCACAGCAAAAGTGCCAGCGGGGAAAAGTGATGCTGGTTCTCACTGCCTCCTGGAACCCCTTCAAATGCCCCAGACAATTTGGCCCTCTCTGCTTTCCTGAGGACTCTATCCTCAAATGCACCTTTTTTCACTTTCGGCGCTCTCTGGAGCAAAAAAGACAAACGTCCAGCTTTTGCTGCCACAGCAAAGGTGCCAGCGGGGAAAAGTGATGCTGGTCCTCACTGCCTCCTGGAACCCCTTCAAATGCACCAGACAATTTGGCCCTCTCTGCTTTCCTGAGGACTCTATCCTCAAAAGCACCTTTTTTCACTTTCGGCGCTCTCTGGAGCAAAAAAGACAAACGTCCAGCTTTTGCTGCCACAGCAAAGGTGCCAGCGGGGAAAAGTGATGCTGGTCCTCACTGCCTCCTGGAACCCCTTCAAATGCCCCAGGCAATTTGGCCCTCTCTGCTTTCCTACGCACTCTATCCTCAAATGCACCTTTTTTCACTTTCAGCGCTCTCTGGAGCAAAAAAGACAAACGTCCAGATTTTGCTGCCACAGCAAAGGTGCCAGCGGGGAAAAGTGATGCTGGTTCTCACTGCCTCCTGGAACCCCTTCAAATGCCCCAGACAATTTGGCCCTCTCTGCTTTCCTGAGGACTCTATCCTCAAAAGCACCTTTTTTCACTTTCGGCGCTCTCTGGAGCAAAAAGGACAAACGTCCAGATTTTGCTGCCACAGCAAAAGTGCCAGCGGGGAAAAGTGATGCTGGTTCTCACTGCCTCCTGGAACCCCTTCAAATGCCCCAGACAATTTGGCCCTCTCTGCTTTCCTGAGGACTCTATCCTCAAAAGCACCTTTTTTCACTTTCGGCGCTCTCTGGAGCAAAAAGGACAAACGTCCAGCTTTTGCTGCCACAGCAAAGGTGCCAGCGGGGAAAAGTGATGCTGGTTCTCACTGCCTCCTGGAACCCCTTCAAATGCCCCAGACCATTTGGCCCTCTCTGCTTTCCTGAGGACTCTATCCTCAAATGCACCTTTTTTCACTTTCGGCGCTCTCTGGAGCAAAAAAGACAAACGTCCAGATTTTGCTGCCACAGCAAAGGTGCCAGCGGGGAAAAGTGATGCTGGTCCTCACTGCCTAGTGGAACCCCTTCAAATGCACCAGACAATTTGGCCCTCTCTGCTTTCCTGAGGACTCTATCCTCAAAAGCACCTGTTTTCGCTTTCGGCAACCTCCGGAGCAAAAAAGAAAAACGTCCAGCTTTTGCTGCCACAGCAAAGGTGCCAGCGGGGAAAAGTGATGCTGGTTCTCACTGCCTCCTGGAACCCCTTCAAATGCACCAGACAATTTGGCCCTCTCTGCTTTCCTGAGGACTCTATCCGCAAAAGCACCTTTTTTCACTTTCGGCGCTGTCTGGAGCAAAAAAGAAAAACGTCCAGCTTTTGCTGCCACAGCAAAGGTGCCAGCGGGGAAAAGTGATGCTGGTTCTCACTGCTTCCTGGAACCCCTTCAAATGCACCAGACAATTTGGCCCTCTCTGCTTTCCTGAGGACTCTATTCTCAAAAGCACCTTTTTTCACTTTCGGCGCTCTCTGGAGCAAAAAAGACAAACGTCCAGCTTTTGCTGCCACAGCAAAGGTGCCAGCGGGGAAAAGTGATGCTGGTTCTCACTGCCTCCTGGAACTCCTTCAAATGCCCCAGACAATTTGGCCCTCTCTGCTTTCCTGAGGACTCTATCCGCAAAAGCACCTTTTTTCATTTTCGGCGCTCTCTGGAGCAAAAAAGACAAACGTCCAGCTTTTGCTGCCACAGCAAAGGTGCCAGCGGGGAAAAGTGATGCTGGTTCTCACTGCCCCCTGGAACCCCTTCAAATGCCCCAGACAATTTGGCCCTCTCTGCTTTCCTGAGGACTCTATCCTCAAAAGCACCTTTTTTCACTTTCGGCGCTCTCTGGAGCAAAAAAGACAAACGTCCAGCTTTTGCTGCCACAGCAAAGGTGCCAGCGGGGAAAAGTGATGCTGGTCCTCACTGCCTCCTGGAACCCCTTCAAATGCCCCAGACAATTTGGCCCTCCCTGCTTTCCTGCGCACTCTATCCTCAAATGCACCTTTTTTCACTTTCGGCGCTCTCTGGAGCAAAAAAGACAAACGTCCAGATTTTGCTGCCACAGCAAAGGTGCCAGCGGGGAAAAGTGATGCTGGTCCTCACTGCCTCCTGGAACCCCTTCAAATGCCCCAGACAATTTGGCCCTCTCTGCTTTCCTGAGGACTCTATCCTCAAAAGCACCTTTTTTCACTTTCGGCGCTCTCTGGAGCAAAAAGGACAAACGTCCAGATTTTGCTGCCACAGCAAAAGTGCCAGTGGGGAAAAGTGATGCTGGTTCTCACTGCCTCCTGGAACCCCTTCAAATGCCCCAGACAATTTGGCCCTCTCTGCTTTCCTGAGGACTCTATCCTCAAAAGCACCTTTTTTCACTTTCGGCGCTCTCTGGAGCAAAAAAGACAAACGTCCAGCTTTTGCTGCCACAGCAAAGGTGCCAGCGGGGAAAAGTGATGCTGGTCCTCACTGCCTAGTGGAACCCCTTCAAATGCACCAGACAATTTGGCCCTCTCTGCTATCCTGAGGACTCTATCCTCAAAAGCACCTGTTTTCGCTTTCGGCAACCTCCGGAGCAAAAAAGACAAACGTCCAGCTTTTGCTGCCACAGCAAAGGTGCCAGCGGGGAAAAGTGATGCTGGTCCTCACTGCCTCCTGGAACCCCTTCAAATGCACCAGACAATTTGGCCCTCTCTGCTTTCCTGAGGACTCTATCCTCAAAAGCACCTTTTTCACTTTCGGCGCTCTCTGGAGCAAAAAAGACAAACGTCCAGCTTTTGCTGCCACAGCAAAGGTGCCAGCGGGGAAAAGTGATGCTGGTCCTCACTGCCTCCTGGAACCCCTTCAAATGCCCCAGACAATTTGGCCCTCTCTGCTTTCCTGCGCACTCTATCCTCAAATGCACCTTTTTTCACTTTCGGCGCTCTGTGGAGCAAAAAAGACAAACGTCCAGATTTTGCTGCCACAGCAAAGGTGCCAGCGGGGAAAAGTGATGCTGGTTCTCACTGCCTCCTGGAACCCCTTCAAATGCCCCAGACAATTTGGCCCTCTCTGCTTTCCTGAGGACTCTATCCTCAAATGCACCTTTTTTCACTTTCGGCGCTCTCTGGAGCAAAAAGGACAAACGTCCAGATTTTGCTGCCACAGCAAAAGTGCCAGCGGGGAAAAGTGATGCTGGTTCTCACTGCCTCCTGGAACCCCTTCAAATGCCCCAGACAATTTGGCCCTCTCTGCTTTCCTGAGGACTCTATCCTCAAAAGCACCTTTTTTCACTTTCGGCGCTCTCTGGAGCAAAAAAGACAAACGTCCAGCTTTTGCTGCCACAGCAAAGGTGCCAGCGGGGAAAAGTGATGCTGGTCCTCACTGCCTAGTGGAACCCCTTCAAATGCACCAGACAATTTGGCCCTCTCTGCTATCCTGAGGACTCTATCCTCAAAAGCACCTGTTTTCGCTTTCGGCAACCTCCGGAGCAAAAAAGACAAACGTCCAGCTTTTGCTGCCACAGCAAAGGTGCCAGCGGGGAAAAGTGATGCTGGTCCTCACTGCCTCCTGGAACCCCTTCAAATGCACCAGACAATTTGGCCCTCTCTGCTTTCCTGAGGACTCTATTCTCAAAAGCACCTTTTTTCACTTTCGGCGCTCTCTGGAGCAAAAAAGACAAACGTCCAGCTTTTGCTGCCACAGCAAAGGTGCCAGCGGGGAAAAGTGATGCTGGTTCTCACTGCCTCCTGGAACCCCTTCAAATGCACCAGACAATTTGGCCCTCTCTGTTTTCCTGAGGACTCTATTCTCAAAAGCACCTTTTTTCACTTTCGGCGCTCTCTGGAGCAAAAAAGACAAACGTCCAGCTTTTGCTGCCACAGCAAAGGTGCCAGCGGGGAAAAGTGATGCTGGTTCTCACTGCCCCCTGGAACCCCTTCAAATGCCCCAGACCATTTAGCCCTCTCTGCTTTCCTGAGGACTCTATCCGCAAAAGCACCTTTTTTCACTTTCGGCGCTCTCTGGAGCAAAAAAGACAAACGTCCAGCTTTTGCTGCCACAGCAAAGGTGCCAGCGGGGAAAAGTGATGCTGGTTCTCACTGCCTCCTGGAACCCCTTCAAATGCCCCAGACAATTTGGCCCTCTCTGCTTTCCTGAGGACTCTATCCTCAAAAGCACCTTTTTTCACTTTCGGCGCTCTGTGGAGCAAAAAAGACAAACGTCCAGCTTTTGCTGCCACAGCAAAGGTGCCAGCGGGGAAAAGTGATGCTGGTCCTCACTGCTTCCTGGAACCCCTTTAAATGCCCCAGACAATTTGGCCCTCTCTGCTTTCCTGCGCACTCTATCCTCAAATGCACCTTTTTTCACTTTCGGCGCTGTCTGGAGCAAAAAAGACAAACGTCCAGCTTTTGCTGCCACAGCAAAGGTGCCAGCGGGGAAAAGTGATGCTGGTTCTCACTGCCTCCTGGAACCCCTTCAAATGCCCCAGACAATTTGGCCCTCTCTGCTTTCCTGAGGACTCTATCCTCAAAAGCACCTTTTTTCACTTTCGGCGCTCTCTGGAGCAAAAAAGACAAACGTCCAGCTTTTGCTGCCACAGCAAAGGTGCCAGCGGGGAAAAGTGATGCTGGTTCTCACTGCCTCCTGGAACCCCTTCAAATGCCCCAGACAATTTGGCCCTCTCTGCTTTCCTGAGGACTCTATCCTCAAATGCACCTTTTTTCACTTTCGGCGCTGTCTGGAGCAAAAAAGACAAACGTCCAGCTTTTGCTGCCACAGCAAAGGTGCCAGCGGGGAAAAGTGATGCTGGTCCTCACTGCCTCCTGGAACCCCTTCAAATGCCCTAGACCATTTGGCCCTCTCTGCTTTCCTGAGGACTCTATCCTCAAAAGTACCTTTTTTCACTTTCGGCGCTGTCTGGAGCAAAAAAGACAAACGTCCAGCTTTTGCTGCCACAGCAAAGGTGCCAGCGGGGAAAAGTGATGCTGGTTCTCACTGCCTCCTGGAACCCCTTCAAATGCCCCAGACAATTTGGCCCTCTCTGCTTTCCTGAGGACTCTGTCCTCAGAAGCACCTTTTATCACTTTCGGCGCTCTCTGTAGCAAAAAAGACAAACGTCCAGCTTTTGCTGCCACAGCAAAGGTGCCAGCAGGGAAAAGTGATGCTGGTTCTCACTGCCTCCTGGAACCCCTTCAAATGCACCAGACAATTTGGCCCTCTCTGCTTTCCTGAGGACTCTATCCTCAAAAGCACCTTTTTTCACTTTCGGCGCTCTCTGGAGCAAAAAAGACAAACGTCCAGCTTTTGCTGCCACAGCAAAAGTGCCAGCGGGGAAAAGTGATGCTGGTTCTCACTGCCTCCTGGAACCCCTTCAAATGCCCCAGACAATTTGGCCCTCTCTGCTTTCCTGAGGACTCTATCCTCAAAAGCACCTTTTTTCACTTTCGGCGCTGTCTGGAGCAAAAAAGACAAACGTCCAGATTTTGCTGCCACAGCAAAGGTGCCAGCGGGGAAAAGTGATGCTGGTTCTCACTGCCTCCTGGAACCCCTTCAAATGCCCCAGACAATTTGGCCCTCTCTGCTTTCCTGAGGACTCTATCCTCAAAAGCACCTTTTTTCACTTTCGGTGCTGTCTGGAGCAAAAAAGACAAACGTCCAGCTTTTGCTGCCACAGCAAAAGTGCCAGCGGGGAAAAGTGATGCTGGTTCTCACTGCCTCCTGGAACCCCTTCAAATGCCCCAGACAATTTGGCCCTCTCTGTTTTCCTGAGGACTCTATCCGCGAAAGCACCTTTTTTCACTTTCGGCGCTGTCTGGAGCAAAGAAGACAAACGTCCAGCTTTTGCTGCCACAGCAAAGGTGCCAGCGGGGAAAAGTGATGCTGGTTCTCACTGCCTCCTGGAACCCCTTCAAATGCACCAGACAATTTGGCCCTCTCTGCTTTCCTGAGGACTCAATCCTCAAAAGCAGCTTTTTTCACTTTCGGCGCTCTCTGGAGCAAAAAAGACAAACGTCCAGCTTTTGCTGCCACAGCAAAGGTGCCAGCGGGGAAAAGTGATGCTGGTTCTCAGTGCCTCCTGGAACCCCTTCAAATGCCCCAGACAATTTGGCCCTCTCTGCTTTCCTGAGGACTCTATCCCCAAAAGCACCTTTTTTCACTTTCGGCGCTCTCTGTAGCAAAAAAGACAAACGTCCAGCTTTTGCTGCCACAGCAAAGGTGCCAGCAAGGAAAAGTGATTCTGGTTCTCACTGCCTCCTGGAACCCCTTCAAATGCCCCAGACAATTTGGCCCTCTCTGCTTTCCTGAGGACTCTATCCTCAAAAGCACCTTTTTTCACTTTCGGCGCTCTCTGGAGCAAAAAAGACAAACGTCCAGCTTTTGCTGCCACAGCAAAGGTGCCAGCGGGGAAAAGTGATGCTGGTTCTCACTGCCTCCTGGAACCCCTTCAAATGCCCCAGACAATTTTGCCCTCTCTGCTTTCCTGAGGACTCTATCCTCAGAAGCACCTTTTATCACTTTCGGCGCTCTCTGGAGCAAAAAAGACAAACGTCCAGCTTTTGCTGCCACAGCAAAAGTGCCAGCGGGGAAAAGTGATGCTGGTTCTCACTGCCTCCTGGAACCCCTTCAAATGCCCCAGACAATTTGGCCCTCTCTGTTTTCCTGAGGACTCTATCCGCGAAAGCACCTTTTTTCACTTTCAGCGCTGTCTGGAGCAAAGAAGACAAACGTCCAGCTTTTGCTGCCACAGCAAAGGTGCCAGCGGGGAAAAGTGATGCTGGTCCTCACTGCCTCCTGGAACCCCTTCAAATGCCCTAGACCATTTGGCCCTCTCTGCTTTCCTGAGGACTCTATCCTCAAAAGCACCTTTTTTCACTTTCGGCGCTGTCTGGAGCAAAAAGGACAAACGTCCAGCTTTTGCTGCCACAGCAAAGGTGCCAGCGGGGAAAAGTGATGCTGGTTCTCACTGCCTCCTGGAACCCCTTCAAATGCCCCAGACAATTTGGCCCTCTCTGCTTTCCTGAGGAATCTATCCTCAAATGCACCTTTTTTCACTTTCGGCGCTGTCTGGAGCAAAAAAGACAAACGTCCAGCTTTTGCTGCCACAGCAAAGGTGCCAGCGGGGAAAAGTGATGCTGGTCCTCACTGCCTCCTGGAACCCCTTCAAATGCCCCAGACAATTTGGCCCTCTCTGTTTTCCTGAGGACTCTATCCTCAGAAGCACCTTTTATCACTTTCAGCGCTCTGTGGAGCAAAAAAGACAAACGTCCAGCTTTTGCTGCCACAGCAAAGGTGCCAGCAGGGAAAAGTGATGCTGGTTCTCACTGCCTCCTGGAACCCCTTCAAATGCCCCAGACAATTTGGCCCTCTCTGCTTTCCTGAGGACTCTATCCTCAGAAGCACCTTTTATCACTTTCGGCGCTCTGTGGAGCAAAAAAGACAAACGTCCAGCTTTTGCTGCCACAGCAAAAGTGCCAGCGGGGAAAAGTGATGCTGGTTCTCACTGCCTCCTGGAACCCCTTCAAATGCCCCAGACAATTTGGCCCTCTCTGTTTTCCTGAGGACTCTATCCGCGAAAGCACCTTTTTTCACTTTCGGCGCTGTCTGGAGCAAAGAAGACAAACGTCCAGCTTTTGCTGCCACAGCAAAGGTGCCAGCGGGGAAAAGTGATGCTGGTCCTCACTGCCTCCTGGAACCCCTTCAAATGCCCTAGACCATTTGGCCCTCTCTGCTTTCCTGAGGACTCTATCCTCAAAAGGACCTTTTTTCACTTTCGGCGCTGTCTGGAGCAAAAAAGACAAACGTCCAGCTTTTGCTGCCACAGCAAAGGTGCCAGCGGGGAAAAGTGATGCTGGTTCTCACTGCCTCCTGGAACCCCTTCAAATGCCCCAGACAATTTGGCCCTCTCTGCTTTCCTGAGGACTCTATCCGCAAATGCACCTTTTTTCACTTTCGGCGCTCTCTGGAGCAAAAAAGACAAACGTCCAGCTTTTGCTGCCACAGCAAAGGTGCCAGCGGGGAAAAGTGATGCTGGTTCTCACTGCCTCCTGGAACCCCTTCAAATGCCCCAGACAATTTGGCCCTCTCTGCTTTCCTGAGGACTCTATCCTCAAATGCACCTTTTTTCACTTTCGGCGCTGTCTGGAGCAAAAAAGACAAACGTCCAGCTTTTGCTGCCACAGCAAAGGTGCCAGCGGGGAAAAGTGATGCTGGTCCTCACTGCCTCCTGGAACCCCTTCAAATGCCCCAGACAATTTGGCCCTCTCTGTTTTCCTGAGGACTCTATCCTCAGAAGCACCTTTTATCACTTTCAGCGCTCTGTGGAGCAAAAAAGACAAACGTCCAGCTTTTGCTGCCACAGCAAAGGTGCCAGCAGGGAAAAGTGATGCTGGTTCTCACTGCCTCCTGGAACCCCTTCAAATGCCCCAGACAATTTGGCCCTCTCTGCTTTCCTGAGGACTCTATCCTCAAAAGCACCTTTTTTCACTTTCGGTGCTGTCTGGAGCAAAAAAGACAAACGTCCAGCTTTTGCTGCCACAGCAAAAGTGCCAGCGGGGAAAAGTGATGCTGGTTCTCACTGCCTCCTGGAACCCCTTCAAATGCCCCAGACAATTTGGCCCTCTCTGTTTTCCTGAGGACTCTATCCGCGAAAGCACCTTTTTTCACTTTCGGCGCTGTCTGGAGCAAAGAAGACAAACGTCCAGCTTTTGCTGCTACAGCAAAGGTGCCAGCGGGGAAAAGTGATGCTGGTTCTCACTGCCTCCTGGAACCCCTTCAAATGCACCAGACAATTTGGCCCTCTCTGCTTTCCTGAGGACTCAATCCTCAAAAGCAGCTTTTTTCACTTTCGGCGCTCTCTGGAGCAAAAAAGACAAACGTCCAGCTTTTGCTGCCACAGCAAAGGTGCCAGCGGGGAAAAGTGATGCTGGTTCTCAGTGCCTCCTGGAACCCCTTCAAATGCCCCAGACAATTTGGCCCTCTCTGCTTTCCTGAGGACTCTATCCCCAAAAGCACCTTTTTTCACTTTCGGCGCTCTCTGTAGCAAAAAAGACAAACGTCCAGCTTTTGCTGCCACAGCAAATGTGCCAGCGGGGAAAAGTGATGCTGGTCCTCACTGCCTCCTGGAACCCCTTCAAATGCCCCAGACAATTTGGCCCTCTCTGCTTTCCTGAGGACTCTATCCTCAAAAGCACCTTTTTTCACTTTCGGCGCTCTCTGGAGCAAAAAAGACAAACGTCCAGCTTTTGCTGCCACAGCAAAAGTGCCAGCGGGGAAAAGTGATGCTGGTTCTCACTGCCTCCTGGAACCCCTTCAAATGCACCAGACAATTTGGCCCTCTCTGCTTTCCTGAGGACTCTATCCGCAAAAGCACCTTTTTTCACTTTCGGCGCTCTCTGGAGCAAAAAAGACAAACGTCCAGCTTTTGCTGCCACAGCAAAAGTACCAGCGGGGAAAAGTGATGCTGGTTCTCACTGCCTCCTGGAACCCCTTCAAATGCACCAGACAATTTGGCCCTCTCTGCTTTCCTGAGGACTCTATCCGCAAAAGCACCTTTTTTCACTTTCGGCGCTCTCTGGAGCAAAAAAGACAAACGTCCAGCTTTTGCTGCCACAGCAAAGGTGCCAGCAGGGAAAAGTGATGCTGGTTCTCACTGCCTCCTGGAACCCCTTCAAATGCCCCAGACAATTTGGCCCTCTCTGCTTTCCTGAGGACTCTATCCTCAAAAGCACCTTTTTTCACTTTCGGCGCTCTCTGGAGCAAAAAAGACAAACGTCCAGCTTTTGCTGCCACAGCAAAGGTGCCAGCGGGGAAAAGTGATGCTGGTTCTCAGTGCCTCCTGGAACCCCTTCAAATGCCCCAGACAATTTGGCCCTCTCTGCTTTCCTGAGGACTCTATCCTCAAAAGTACCTTTTTTCACTTTCGGCGCTGTCTAGAGCAAAAAAGACAAACGTCCAGCTTTTGCTGCCACAGAAAAGGTGCCAGCGGGGAAAAGTGATGCTGGTTCTCACTGCCTCCTGGAACCCCTTCAAATGCACCAGACAATTTGGCCCTCTCTGCTTTCCTGAGGACTCAATCCTCAAAAGCAGCTTTTTTCACTTTCGGCGCTCTCTGGAGCAAGAAAGACAAACGTCCAGCTTTTGCTGCCACAGCAAAGGTGCCAGCGAGGAAAAGTGATGCTGGTTCTCAGTGCCTCCTGGAACCCCTTCAAATGCCCTAGACAATTTGGCCCTCTCTGCTTTCCTGAGGACTCTATCCTCAAAAGCACCTTTTTTCACTTTCGGCGCTCTCTGTAGCAAAAAAGACAAACGTCCAGCTTTTGCTGCCACAGCAAAGGTGCCAGCAAGGAAAAGTGATTCTGGTTCTCACTGCCTCCTGGAACCCCTTCAAATGCCCCAGACAATTTGGCCCTCTCTGCTTTCCTGAGGACTCTATCCTCAAAAGCACCTTTTTTCACTTTCGGCGCTCTCTGGAGCAAAAAAGACAAACGTCCAGCTTTTGCTGCCACAGCAAAAGTGCCAGCGGGGAAAAGTGATGCTGGTTCTCACTGCCTCCTGGAACCCCTTCAAATGCACCAGACAATTTGGCCCTCTCTGCTTTCCTGAGGACTCTATCCGCAAAAGCACCTTTTTTCACTTTCGGCGCTCTCTGGAGCAAAAAAGACAAACGTCCAGCTTTTGCTGCCACAGCAAAAGTGCCAGCGGGGAAAAGTGATGCTGGTTCTCACTGCCTCCTGGAACCCCTTCAAATGCACCAGACAATTTGGCCCTCTCTGTTTTCCTGAGGACTCTATCCGCAAAAGCACCTTTTTTCACTTTCGGCGCTCTCTGGAGCAAAAAAGACAAACGTCCAGCTTTTGCTGCCACAGCAAAGGTGCCAGCAGGGAAAAGTGATGCTGGTTCTCACTGCCTCCTGGAACCCCTTCAAATGCCCCAGACAATTTGGCCCTCTCTGCTTTCCTGAGGACTCTATCCTCAAAAGCACCTTTTTTCACTTTCGGCGCTCTCTGGAGCAAAAAAGACAAACGTCCAGCTTTTGCTGCCACAGCAAAGGTGCCAGCGGGGAAAAGTGATGCTGGTTCTCACTGCCTCCTGGAACCCCTTCAAATGCCCCAGACAATTTGGCCCTCTCTGCTTTCCTGAGGACTCTATCCTCAAAAGGACCTTTTTTCACTTTCGGCGCTCTGTGGAGCAAAAAAGACAAACGTCCAGCTTTTGCTGCCACAGCAAAGGTGCCAGCGGGGAAAAGTGATGCTGGTTCTCACTGCCTCCTGGAACTCCTTGAAATGCCCCAGACAATTTGGCCCTCTCTGTTTTCCTGAGGACTCTATCCTCAAAAGCACCTTTTTTCACTTTCGGCGCTCTGTGGAGCAAAAAAGACAAACGTCCAGATTTTGCTGCCACAGCAAAGGTGCCAGCGGGGAAAAGTGATGCTGGTTCTCACTGCCTCCTGGAACCCCTTCAAATGCCCCAGACAATTTGGCCCTCTCTGTTTTCCTGAGGACTCTATCCTCAAAAGCACCTTTTTTCACTTTCGGCGCTGTCTGGAGCAAAAAAGACAAACGTCCAGCTTTTGCTGCCACAGCAAAGGTGCCAGCGGGGAAAAGTGATGCTGGTTCTCACTGCCTCCTGGAACCCCTTCAAATGCCCCAGACAATTTGGCCCTCTCTGCTTTCCTGAGGACTCTATCCTCAAAAGCACCTTTTTTCACTTTCGGCGCTCTCTGGAGCAAAAAGGACAAACGTCCAGCTTTTGCTGCCACAGCAAAGGTGCCAGCGGGGAAAAGTGATGCTGGTTCTCACTGCCTCCTGGAACCCCTTCAAATGCCCCAGACAATTTGGCCCTCTCTGCTTTCCTGAGGACTCTATCCTCAAAAGCACCTTTTTTCACTTTCGGCGCTGTCTGGAGCAAAAAAGACAAACGTCCAGCTTTTGCTGCCACAGCAAAGGTGCCAGCGGGGAAAAGTGATGCTGGTTCTCACTGCCTCCTGGAACCCCTTCAAATGCCCCAGACAATTTGGCCCTCTCTGCTTTCCTGAGGACTCTATCCTCAAAAGCACCTTTTTTCACTTTCGGCGCTCTGTGGAGCAAAAAAGACAAACGTCCAGCTTTTGCTGCCACAGCAAAGGTGCCAGCGGGGAAAAGTGATGCTGGTTCTCACTGCCTCCTGGAACCCCTTCAAATGCCCCAGACAATTTGGCCCTCTCTGCTTTCCTGAGGAATCTATCCTCAAAAGCACCTTTTTTCACTTTCGGCGCTGTCTGGAGAAAAAAGACAAACGTCCAGCTTTTGCTGCCACAGCAAAGGTGCCAGCGGGGAAAAGTGATGCTGGTTCTCACTGCCTCCTGGAACCCCTTCAAATGCCCCAGACAATTTGGCCCTCTCTGCTTTCCTGAGGACTCTATCCTCAAAAGCACCTTTTTTCACTTTCGGCGCTCTCTGGAGCAAAAAAGACAAACGTCCAGCTTTTGCTGCCACAGCAAAGGTGCCAGCGGGGAAAAGTGATGCTGGTTCTCACTGCCTCCTGGAACCCCTTCAAATGCCCCAGACAATTTGGCCCTCTCTGCTTTCCTGAGGACTCTATCCTCAAAAGCACCTTTTTTCACTTTCGGCGCTGTCTGGAGCAAAAAAGACAAACGTCCAGCTTTTGCTGCCACAGCAAAGGTGCCAGCGGGGAAAAGTGATGCTGGTTCTCACTGCCTCCTGGAACCCCTTCAAATGCCCCAGACAATTTGGCCCTCTCTGCTTTCCTGAGGACTCTATCCTCAAAAGCACCTTTTTTCATTTTCGGCGCTGTCTGGAGCAAAGAAGACAAACGTCCAGCTTTTGCTGCCACAGCAAAGGTGCTAGCGGGGAAAAGTGATGCTGGTTCTCACTGCCTCCTGGAACCCCTTCAAATGCACCAGACAATTTGGCCCTCTCTGCTTTCCTGAGGACTCAATCCTCAAATGCACCTTTTTTCACTTTCGGCGCTGTCTGGAGCAAAAAAGACAAACGTCCAGCTTTTGCTGCCACAGCAAAGGTGCCAGCGGGGAAAAGTGATGCTGGTCCTCACTGCCTCCTGGAACCCCTTCAAATGCCCCAGACAATTTGGCCCTCTCTGCTTTCCTGAGGACTCTATCCTCAAAAGCACCTTTTTTCACTTTCGGCGCTCTCTGGAGCAAAAAAGACAAACGTCCAGCTTTTGCTGCCACAGCAAAGGTGCCAGCGGGGAAAAGTGATGCTGGTTCTCACTGCCTCCTGGAACCCCTTCAAATGCCCCAGACAATTTGGCCCTCTCTGCTTTCCTGAGGACTCTATCCTCAAAAGCACCTTTTTTCACTTTCGGCGCTGTCTGGAGCAAAAAAGACAAACGTCCAGCTTTTGCTGCCACAGCAAAGGTGCCAGCGGGGAAAAGTGATGCTGGTTCTCACTGCCTCCTGGAACCCCTTCAAATGCCCCAGACAATTTGGCCCTCTCTGCTTTCCTGAGGACTCTATCCTCAAAAGCACCTTTTTTCACTTTCGGCGCTCTGTGGAGCAAAAAAGACAAACGTCCAGCTTTTGCTGCCACAGCAAAGGTGCCAGCGGGGAAAAGTGATGCTGGTTCTCACTGCCTCCTGGAACCCCTTCAAATGCCCCAGACAATTTGGCCCTCTCTTTTTTCCTGAGGACTCTATCCTCAAAAGCACCTTTTTTCACTTTCGGCGCTGTCTGGAGAAAAAAGACAAACGTCCAGCTTTTGCTGCCACAGCAAAGGTGCCAGCGGGGAAAAGTGATGCTGGTTCTCACTGCCTCCTGGAACCCCTTCAAATGCCCCAGACAATTTGGCCCTCTCTGCTTTCCTGAGGACTCTATCCTCAAAAGCACCTTTTTTCACTTTCGGCGCTGTCTGGAGCAAAAAAGACAAACGTCCAGCTTTTGCTGCCACAGCAAAGGTGCCAGCGGGGAAAAGTGATGCTGGTTCTCACTGCCTCCTGGAACCCCTTCAAATGCCCCAGACAATTTGGCCCTATCTGCTTTCCTGAGGACTCTATCCGCAAAAGCACCTTTTTTCACTTTCGGCGCTGTCTGGAGCAAAAAAGACAAACGTCCAGCTTTTGCTGCCACAGCAAAGGTGCCAGCGGGGAAAAGTGATGCTGGTTCTCACTGCCTCCTGGAACCCCTTCAAATGCCACAGACAATTTGGCCCTCTCTGCTTTCCTGAGGACTCTATCCTCAAAAGCACCTTTTTTCATTTTCGGCGCTGTATGGAGCAAAGAAGACAAACGTCCAGCTTTTGCTGCCACAGCAAAGGTGCTAGCGGGGAAAAGTGATGCTGGTTCTCACTGCCTCCTGGAACCCCTTCAAATGCCCCAGACAATTTGGCCCTCTCTGCTTTCCTGAGGACTCTATCCTCAAAAGTACCTTTTTTCACTTTCGGCGCTGTCTAGAGCAAAAAAGACAAACGTCCAGCTTTTGCTGCCACAGAAAAGGTGCCAGCGGGGAAAAGTGATGCTGGTTCTCACTGCCTCCTGGAACCCCTTCAAATGCCCCAGACAATTTGGCCCTCTCTGCTTTCCTGAGGACTCAATCCTCAAAAGCAGCTTTTTTCACTTTCGGCGCTCTCTGGAGCAAGAAAGACAAACGTCCAGCTTTTGCTGCCACAGCAAAGGTGCCAGCGGGGAAAAGTGATGCTGGTTCTCAGTGCCTCCTGGAACCCCTTCAAATGCCCTAGACAATTTGGCCCTCTCTGCTTTCCTGAGGACTCTATCCTCAAAAGCACCTTTTTTCACTTTCGGCGCTCTCTGTAGCAAAAAAGACAAACGTCCAGCTTTTGCTGCCACAGCAAAGGTGCCAGCAAGGAAAAGTGATTCTGGTTCTCACTGCCTCCTGGAACCCCTTCAAATGCCCCAGACAATTTGGCCCTCTCTGCTTTCCTGAGGACTCTATCCTCAAAAGCACCTTTTTTCACTTTCGGCGCTCTCTGGAGCAAAAAAGACAAACGTCCAGCTTTTGCTGCCACAGCAAAAGTGCCAGCGGGGAAAAGTGATGCTGGTTCTCACTGCCTCCTGGAACCCCTTCAAATGCACCAGACAATTTGGCCCTCTCTTCTTTCCTGAGGACTCTATCCGCAAAAGCACCTTTTTTCACTTTCGGCGCTCTCTGGAGCAAAAAAGACAAACGTCCAGCTTTTGCTGCCACAGCAAAGGTGCCAGCGGGGAAAAGTGATGCTGGTTCTCACTGCCTCCTGGAACCCCTTCAAATGCCCCAGACAATTTGGCCCTCTCTGTTTTCCTGAGGACTCTATCCGCAAAAGCACCTTTTTTCACTTTCGGCGCTCTCTGGAGCAAAAAAGACAAACGTCCAGCTTTTGCTGCCACAGCAAAGGTGCCAGCAGGGAAAAGTGATGCTGGTTCTCAGTGCCTCCTGGAACCCCTTCAAATGCCCCAGACAATTTGGCCCTCTCTGCTTTCCTGAGGACTCTATCCTCAAAAGCACCTTTTTTCACTTTCGGCGCTCTCTGGAGCAAAAAAGACAAACGTCCAGCTTTTGCTGCCACAGCAAAGGTGCCAGCGGGGAAAAGTGATGCTGGTTCTCACTGCCTCCTGGAACCCCTTCAAATGCCCCAGACAATTTGGCCCTCTCTGCTTTCCTGAGGACTCTATCCTCAAAAGCACCTTTTTTCACTTTCGGCGCTGTATGGAGCAAAAAAGACAAACGTCCAGCTTTTGCTGCCACAGCAAAGGTGCCAGCGGGGAAAAGTGATGCTGGTTCTCACTGCCTCCTGGAACCCCTTCAAATGCCCCAGACAATTTGGCCCTCTCTGCTTTCCTGAGGACTCTATCCTCAAAAGCACCTTTTTTCACTTTCGGCGCTCTGTGGAGCAAAAAAGACAAACGTCCAGCTTTTGCTGCCACAGCAAAGGTGCCAGCGGGGAAAAGTGATGCTGGTTCTCACTGCCTCCTGGAACCCCTTCAAATGCCCCAGACAATTTGGCCCTCTCTGCTTTCCTGAGGACTCTATCCTCAAAAGCACCTTTTTTCACTTTCGGCGCTGTATGGAGAAAAAAGACAAACGTCCAGCTTTTGCTGCCACAGCAAAGGTGCCAGCGGGGAAAAGTGATGCTGGTTCTCACTGCCTCCTGGAACCCCTTCAAATGCCCCAGACAATTTGGCCCTCTCTGCTTTCCTGAGGACTCTATCCTCAAAAGCACCTTTTTTCACTTTCGGCGCTCTGTGGAGCAAAAAAGACAAACGTCCAGCTTTTGCTGCCACAGCAAAGGTGCCAGCGGGGAAAAGTGATGCTGGTTCTCACTGCCTCCTGGAACCCCTTCAAATGCCCCAGACAATTTGGCCCTCTCTGCTTTCCTGAGGACTCTATCCTCAAAAGCACCTTTTTTCACTTTCGGCGCTGTATGGAGAAAAAAGACAAACGTCCAGCTTTTGCTGCCACAGCAAAGGTGCCAGCGGGGAAAAGTGATGCTGGTTCTCACTGCCTCCTGGAACCCCTTCAAATGCCCCAGACAATTTGGCCCTCTCTGCTTTCCTGAGGACTCTATCCTCAAAAGCACCTTTTTTCACTTTCGGCGCTCTCTGGAGCAAAAAAGACAAACGTCCAGCTTTTGCTGCCACAGCAAAGGTGCCAGCGGGGAAAAGTGATGCTGGTTCTCACTGCCTCCTGGAACCCCTTCAAATGCCCCAGACAATTTGGCCCTCTCTGCTTTCCTGAGGACTCTATCCTCAAAAGCACCTTTTTTCACTTTCGGCGCTCTCTGGAGCAAAAAAGACAAACGTCCAGCTTTTGCTGCCACAGCAAAGGTGCCAGCGGGGAAAAGTGATGCTGGTTCTCACTGCCTCCTGGAACCCCTTCAAATGCCCCAGACAATTTGGCCCTCTCTGCTTTCCTGAGGACTCTATCCTCAAAAGCACCTTTTTTCACTTTCGGCGCTGTATGGAGAAAAAAGACAAACGTCCAGCTTTTGCTGCCACAGCAAAGGTGCCAGCGGGGAAAAGTGATGCTGGTTCTCACTGCCTCCTGGAACCCCTTCAAATGCCCCAGACAATTTGGCCCTCTCTGCTTTCCTGAGGACTCTATCCTCAAAAGCACCTTTTTTCACTTTCGGCGCTCTGTGGAGCAAAAAAGACAAACGTCCAGCTTTTGCTGCCACAGCAAAGGTGCCAGCGGGGAAAAGTGATGCTGGTTCTCACTGCCTCCTGGAACCCCTTCAAATGCCCCAGACAATTTGGCCCTCTCTGCTTTCCTGAGGACTCTATCCTCAAAAGCACCTTTTTTCACTTTCGGCGCTGTATGGAGAAAAAAGACAAACGTCCAGCTTTTGCTGCCACAGCAAAGGTGCCAGCGGGGAAAAGTGATGCTGGTTCTCACTGCCTCCTGGAACCCCTTCAAATGCCCCAGACAATTTGGCCCTCTCTGCTTTCCTGAGGACTCTATCCTCAAAAGCACCTTTTTTCACTTTCGGCGCTCTCTGGAGCAAAAAAGACAAACGTCCAGCTTTTGCTGCCACAGCAAAGGTGCCAGCGGGGAAAAGTGATGCTGGTTCTCACTGCCTCCTGGAACCCCTTCAAATGCCCCAGACAATTTGGCCCTCTCTGCTTTCCTGAGGACTCTATCCTCAAAAGCACCTTTTTTCACTTTCGGCGCTGTCTGGAGCAAAAAAGACAAACGTCCAGCTTTTGCTGCCACAGCAAAGGTGCCAGCGGGGAAAAGTGATGCTGGTTCTCACTGCCTCCTGGAACCCCTTCAAATGCCCCAGACAATTTGGCCCTCTCTGCTTTCCTGAGGACTCTATCCTCAAAAGCACCTTTTTTCATTTTCGGCGCTGTCTAGAGCAAAGAAGACAAACGTCCAGCTTTTGCTGCCACAGCAAAGGTGCTAGCGGGGAAAAGTGATGCTGGTTCTCACTGCCTCCTGGAACCCCTTCAAATGCACCAGACAATTTGGCCCTCTCTGCTTTCCTGAGGACTCTATCCTCAAATGCACCTTTTTTCACTTTCGGCGCTGTCTGGAGCAAAAAAGACAAACGTCCAGCTTTTGCTGCCACAGCAAAGGTGCCAGCGGGGAAAAGTGATGCTGGTCCTCACTGCCTCCTGGAACCCCTTCAAATGCCCCAGACAATTTGGCCCTCTCTGCTTTCCTGAGGACTCTATCCTCAAAAGCACCTTTTTTCACTTTCGGCGCTCTCTGGAGCAAAAAGGACAAACGTCCAGCTTTTGCTGCCACAGCAAAGGTGCCAGCGGGGAAAAGTGATGCTGGTTCTCACTGCCTCCTGGAACCCCTTCAAATGCCCCAGACAATTTGGCCCTCTCTGCTTTCCTGAGGACTCTATCCTCAAAAGCACCTTTTTTCACTTTCGGCGCTGTCTGGAGCAAAAAAGACAAACGTCCAGCTTTTGCTGCCACAGCAAAGGTGCCAGCGGGGAAAAGTGATGCTGGTTCTCACTGCCTCCTGGAACCCCTTCAAATGCCCCAGACAATTTGGCCCTCTCTGCTTTCCTGAGGACTCTATCCTCAAAAGCACCTTTTTTCATTTTCGGCGCTGTCTAGAGCAAAGAAGACAAACGTCCAGCTTTTGCTGCCACAGCAAAGGTGCTAGCGGGGAAAAGTGATGCTGGTTCTCACTGCCTCCTGGAACCCCTTCAAATGCCCCAGACAATTTGGCCCTCTCTGCTTTCCTGAGGACTCTATCCTCAAATGCACCTTTTTTCACTTTCGGCGCTGTCTGGAGCAAAAAAGACAAACGTCCAGCTTTTGCTGCCACAGCAAAGGTGCCAGCGGGGAAAAGTGATGCTGGTCCTCACTGCCTCCTGGAACCCCTTCAAATGCCCCAGACAATTTGGCCCTCTCTGCTTTCCTGAGGACTCTATCCTCAAAAGCACCTTTTTTCACTTTCGGCGCTCTCTGGAGCAAAAAGGACAAACGTCCAGCTTTTGCTGCCACAGCAAAGGTGCCAGCGGGGAAAAGTGATGCTGGTTCTCACTGCCTCCTGGAACCCCTTCAAATGCCCCAGACAATTTGGCCCTCTCTGCTTTCCTGAGGACTCTATCCTCAAAAGCACCTTTTTTCACTTTCGGCGCTGTCTGGAGCAAAAAAGACAAACGTCCAGCTTTTGCTGCCACAGCAAAGGTGCCAGCGGGGAAAAGTGATGCTGGTTCTCACTGCCTCCTGGAACCCCTTCAAATGCCCCAGACAATTTGGCCCTCTCTGCTTTCCTGAGGACTCTATCCTCAAAAGCACCTTTTTTCACTTTCGGCGCTCTGTGGAGCAAAAAAGACAAACGTCCAGCTTTTGCTGCCACAGCAAAGGTGCCAGCGGGGAAAAGTGATGCTGGTTCTCACTGCCTCCTGGAACCCCTTCAAATGCCCCAGACAATTTGGCCCTCTCTTTTTTCCTGAGGACTCTATCCTCAAAAGCACCTTTTTTCACTTTCGGCGCTGTCTGGAGAAAAAAGACAAACGTCCAGCTTTTGCTGCCACAGCAAAGGTGCCAGCGGGGAAAAGTGATGCTGGTTCTCACTGCCTCCTGGAACCCCTTCAAATGCCCCAGACAATTTGGCCCTCTCTGCTTTCCTGAGGACTCTATCCTCAAAAGCACCTTTTTTCACTTTCGGCGCTGTCTGGAGCAAAAAAGACAAACGTCCAGCTTTTGCTGCCACAGCAAAGGTGCCAGCGGGGAAAAGTGATGCTGGTTCTCACTGCCTCCTGGAACCCCTTCAAATGCCCCAGACAATTTGGCCCTCTCTGCTTTCCTGAGGACTCTATCCTCAAAAGCACCTTTTTTCACTTTCGGCGCTGTCTGGAGCAAAAAAGACAAACGTCCAGCTTTTGCTGCCACAGCAAAGGTGCCAGCGGGGAAAAGTGATGCTGGTTCTCACTGCCTCCTGGAACCCCTTCAAATGCCCCAGACAATTTGGCCCTCTCTGCTTTCCTGAGGACTCTATCCTCAAAAGCACCTTTTTTCATTTTCGGCGCTGTCTGGAGCAAAGAAGACAAACGTCCAGCTTTTGCTGCCACAGCAAAGGTGCTAGCGGGGAAAAGTGATGCTGGTTCTCACTGCCTCCTGGAACCCCTTCAAATGCACCAGACAATTTGGCCCTCTCTGCTTTCCTGAGGACTCTATCCTCAAAAGCACCTTTTTTCACTTTCGGCGCTCTGTGGAGCAAAAAAGACAAACGTCCAGCTTTTGCTGCCACAGCAAAGGTGGCAGCGGGGAAAAGTGATGCTGGTTCTCACTGCCTTCTGGAACTCCTTCAAATGCCCCAGACAATTTGGCCCTCTCTGCTTTCCTGAGGACTCTATCCTCAAAAGCACCTTTTTTCACTTTCGGCGCTGTCTGGAGCAAAAAAGACAAACGTCCAGCTTTTGCTGCCACAGCAAAAGTGCCAGCTGGGAAAAGTGATGCTGGTTCTCACTGCCTCCTGGAACCCCTTCAAATGCCCCAGACAATTTGGCCCTCTCTGCTTTCCTGAGGACTCTATCCTCAAAAGCACCTTTTTTCACTTTCGGCGCTGTCTGGAGCAAAAAAGACAAACGTCCAGCTTTTGCTGCCACAGCAAAGGTGCCAGCGGGGAAAAGTGATGCTGGTCCTCACTGCCTCCTGGAACCCCTTCAAATGCCCCAGACAATTTGGCCCTCTCTGCTTTCCTGAGGACTCTATCCTCAAAAGCACCTTTTTTCACTTTCGGCGCTCTGTGGAGCAAAAAAGACAAACGTCCAGCTTTTGCTGCCACAGCAAAGGTGGCAGCGGGGAAAAGTGATGCTGGTTCTCACTGCCTCCTGGAACTCCTTCAAATGCCCCAGACAATTTGGCCCTCTCTGCTTTCCTGAGGACTCTATCCTCAAAAGCACCTTTTTTCACTTTCGGCGCTCTCTGGAGCAAAAAAGACAAACGTCCAGCTTTTGCTGCCACAGCAAAAGTGCCAGCGGGGAAAAGTGATGCTGGTTCTCACTGCCTCCTGGAACCCCTTCAAATGCCCCAGACAATTTGGCCCTCTCTGCTTTCCTGAGGACTCTATCCTCAAAAGCACCTTTTTTCACTTTCGGCGCTGTCTGGAGCAAAAAAGACAAACGTCCAGCTTTTGCTGCCACAGCAAAGGTGCCAGCGGGGAAAAGTGATGCTGGTTCTCACTGCCTCCTGGAACCCCTTCAAATGCCCCAGACAATTTGGCCCTCTCTGCTTTCCTGAGGACTCTATCCTCAAAAGCACCTTTTTTCACTTTCGGCGCTGTCTGGAGCAAAAAAGACAAACGTCCAGCTTTTGCTGCCACAGCAAAAGTGCCAGCGGCAAAAAAGTGATGCTGGTTCTCACTGCCTCCTGGAACCCCTTCAAATGCCCCGACAATTTGGCCCTCTCTGTTTTCCTGAGGACTCTATCCGCGAAAGCACCTTTTTTCACTTTCGGCGCTGTCTCTAGCAAAGAAGACAAACGTCCAGCTTTTGCTGCCACAGCAAAGGTGCCAGCGGGGAAAAGTGATGCTGGTTCTCACTGCCTCCTGGAACCCCTTCAAATGCACCAGACAATTTGGCCCTCTCTGCTTTCCTGAGGACTCAATCCTCAAAAGCAGCTTTTTTCACTTTCGGCGCTCTCTGGAGCAAAAAAGACAAACGTCCAGCTTTTGCTGCCACAGCAAAGGTGCCAGCGGGGAAAAGTGATGCTGGTTCTCACTGCCTCCTGGAACCCCTTCAAATGCCCCAGACAATTTGGCCCTCTCTGCTTTCCTGAGGACTCTATCCTCAAAAGCACCTTTTTTCACTTTCGGCGCTGTCTGGAGCAAAAAAGACAAACGTCCAGCTTTTGCTGCCACAGCAAAGGTGCCAGCGGGGAAAAGTGATGCTGGTTCTCACTGCCTCCTGGAACTCCTTCAAATGCCCCAGACAATTTGGCCCTCTCTGCTTTCCTGAGGACTCTATCCTCAAAAGCACCTTTTTTCACTTTCGGCGCTCTGTGGAGCAAAAAAGACAAACGTCCAGCTTTTGCTGCCACAGCAAAGGTGCCAGCGGGGAAAAGTGATGCTGGTTCTCACTGCCTCCTGGAACCCCTTCAAATGCCCCAGACAATTTGGCCCTCTCTGTTTTCCTGAGGACTCTATCCTCAAAAGCACCTTTTTTCACTTTTGGCGCTGTCTGGAGCAAAAAAGACAAACGTCCAGCTTTTGCTGCCACAGCAAAGGTGCCAGCAGGGAAAAGTGATGCTGGTTCTCACTGCCTCCTGGAACCCCTTCAAATGCCCCAGACAATTTGGCCCTCTCTGCTTTCCTGAGGACTCTATCCTCAAAAGCACCTTTTTTCACTTTCGGCGCTCTCTGGAGCAAAAAGGACAAACGTCCAGCTTTTGCTGCCACAGCAAAGGTGCCAGCGGGGAAAAGTGATGCTGGTTCTCACTGCCTCCTGGAACCCCTTCAAATGCCCCAGACAATTTGGCCCTCTCTTCTTTCCTGAGGACTCTATCCGCAAAAGCACCTTTTTTCACTTTCGGCGCTCTCTGGAGCAAAAAAGACAAACGTCCAGCTTTTGCTGCCACAGCAAAGGTGCCAGTGGGGAAAAGTGATGCTGGTTCTCACTGCCTCCTGGAACCCCTTCAAATGCCCCAGACAATTTGGCCCTCTCTGCTTTCCTGAGGACTCTATCCTCAAAAGCACCTTTTTTCACTTTCGGCGCTCTCTGTAGCAAAAAAGACAAACGTCCAGCTTTTGCTGCCACAGCAAAGGTGCCAGCGGGGAAAAGTGATGCTGGTCCTCACTGCCTCCTGGAACCCCTTCAAATGCCCCAGACAATTTGGCCCTCTCTGCTTTCCTGAGGACTCTATCCTCAAAAGTACCTTTTTTCACTTTCGGCGCTGTCTAGAGGAAAAAAGACAAACGTCCAGCTTTTGCTGCCACAGCAAAGGTGCCAGCGGGGAAAAGTGATGCTGGTTCTCACTGCCTCCAGGAACCCCTTCAAATGCCCCAGACAATTTGGCCCTCTCTGCTTTCCTGAGGACTCTATCCTCAAAAGCACCTTTTTTCACTTTCGGCGCTCTGTGGAGCAAAAAAGACAAACGTCCAGCTTTTGCTGCCACAGCAAAGGTGCCAGCGGGGAAAAGTGATGCTGGTTCTCACTGCCTCCTGGAACTCATTCAAATGCCCCAGACAATTTGGCCCTCTCTGTTTTCCTGAGGACTCTATCCTCAAAAGCACCTTTTTTCACTTTCGGCGCTCTGTGGAGCAAAAAAGACAAACGTCCAGCTTTTGCTGCCACAGCAAAGGTGCCAGCGGGGAAAAGTGATGCTGGTTCTCACTGCCTCCTGGAACCCCTTCAAATGCCCCAGACAATTTGGCCCTCTCTGTTTTCCTGAGGACTCTATCCTCAAAAGCACCTTTTTTCACTTTCGGCGCTGTCTGGAGCAAAAAAGACAAACGTCCAGCTTTTGCTGCCACAGCAAAACTGCCAGCGGGGAAAAGTGATGCTGGTTCTCACTGACTCCTGGAACCCCTTCAAATGCACCAGACAATTTGGCCCTCTCTTCTTTCCTGAGGACTCTATCCGCAAAAGCACCTTTTTTCACTTTCGGCGCTGTCTGGAGCAAAAAAGACAAACGTCCAGCTTTTGCTGCCACAGCAAAGGTGCCAGCGGGGAAAAGTGATGCTGGTTCTCACTGCCTCCTGGAACCCCTTCAAATGCCCCAGACAATTTGGCCCTCTCTGCTTTCCTGAGGACTCTATCCTCAAAAGCACCTTTTTTCACTTTCGGCGCTCTCTGGAGCAAAAAAGACAAACGTCCAGCTTTTGCTGCCACAGCAAAGGTGCCAGCGGGGAAAAGTGATGCTGGTTCTCACTGCCTCCTGGAACCCCTTCAAATGCCCCAGACAATTTGGCCCTCTCTGCTTTCCTGAGGACTCTATCCTCAAAAGTACCTTTTTTCACTTTCGGCGCTGTCTAGAGGAAAAAAGACAAACGTCCAGCTTTTGCTGCCACAGCAAAGGTGCCAGCGGGGAAAAGTGATGCTGGTTCTCACTGCCTCCTGGAACCCCTTCAAATGCCCCAGACAATTTGGCCCTCTCTGCTTTCCTGAGGACTCTATCCTCAAAAGCACCTTTTTTCACTTTCGGCGCTCTGTGGAGCAAAAAAGACAAACGTCCAGCTTTTGCTGCCACAGCAAAGGTGCCAGCGGGGAAAAGTGATGCTGGTTCTCACTGCCTCCTGGAACTCCTTCAAATGCCCCAGACAATTTGGCCCTCTCTGTTTTCCTGAGGACTCTATCCTCAAAAGCACCTGTTTTCGCTTTCGGCGCTCTCTGGAGCAAAAAAGACAAACGTCCAGCTTTTGCTGCCACAGCAAAGGTGCCAGCGGGGAAAAGTTATGCTGGTTCTCACTGCCTCCTGGAACCCCTTCAAATGCCCCAGACAATTTGGCCCTCTCTGTTTTCCTGAGGACTCTATCCTCAAAAGCACCTTTTTTCACTTTCGGCGCTGTCTGGAGCAAAAAAGACAAACGTCCAGCTTTTGCTGCCACAGCAAAGGTGCCAGCAGGGAAAAGTGATGCTGGTTCTCACTGCCTCCTGGAACCCCTTCAAATGCCCCAGACAATTTGGCCCTCTCTGCTTTCCTGAGGAGTCTATCCTCAAATGCACCTTTTTTCACTTTCGGCGCTCTCTGGAGCAAAAAGGACAAACGTCCAGCTTTTGCTGCCACAGCAAAGGTGCCAGCGGGGAAAAGTGATGCTGGTTCTCACTGCCTCCTGGAACCCCTTCAAATGCCCCAGACAATTTGGCCCTCTCTGCTTTCCTGAGGACTCTATCCTCAAAAGCACCTTTTTTCACTTTCGGCGCTGTCTGGAGCAAAAAAGACAAACGTCCAGCTTTTGCTGCCACAGCAAAACTGCCAGCGGGGAAAAGTGATGCTGGTTCTCACTGCCTCCTGGAACCCCTTCAAATGCACCAGACAATTTGGCCCTCTCTTCTTTCCTGAGGACTCTATCCGCAAAAGCACCTTTTTTCACTTTCGGCGCTGTCTGGAGCAAAAAAGACAAACGTCCAGCTTTTGCTGCCACAGCAAAGGTGCCAGCGGGGAAAAGTGATGCTGGTTCTCACTGCCTCCTGGAACCCCTTCAAATGCCCCAGACAATTTGGCCCTCTCTGCTTTCCTGAGGACTCTATCCTCAAAAGCACCTTTTTTCACTTTCGGCGCTCTCTGGAGCAAAAAAGACAAACGTCCAGCTTTTGCTGCCACAGCAAAGGTGCCAGCGGGGAAAAGTGATGCTGGTTCTCACTGCCTCCTGGAACCCCTTCAAATGCCCCAGACAATTTGGCCCTCTCTGCTTTCCTGAGGACTCTATCCTCAAAAGTACCTTTTTTCACTTTCGGCGCTGTCTAGAGGAAAAAAGACAAACGTCCAGCTTTTGCTGCCACAGCAAAGGTGCCAGCGGGGAAAAGTGATGCTGGTTCTCACTGCCTCCTGGAACCCCTTCAAATGCCCCAGACAATTTGGCCCTCTCTGCTTTCCTGAGGACTCTATCCTCAAAAGCACCTTTTTTCACTTTCGGCGCTCTGTGGAGCAAAAAAGACAAACGTCCAGCTTTTGCTGCCACAGCAAAGGTGCCAGCGGGGAAAAGTGATGCTGGTTCTCACTGCCTCCTGGAACTCCTTCAAATGCCCCAGACAATTTGGCCCTCTCTGTTTTCCTGAGGACTCTATCCTCAAAAGCACCTTTTTTCACTTTCGGCGCTGTCTGGAGCAAAAAAGACAAACGTCCAGCTTTTGCTGCCACAGCAAAGGTGCCAGCAGGGAAAAGTGATGCTGGTTCTCACTGCCTCCTGGAACCCCTTCAAATGCCCCAGACAATTTGGCCCTCTCTGCTTTCCTGAGGAGTCTATCCTCAAAAGCACCTTTTTTCACTTTCGGCGCTCTCTGGAGCAAAAAGGACAAACGTCCAGCTTTTGCTGCCACAGCAAAGGTGCCAGCGGGGAAAAGTGATGCTGGTTCTCACTGCCTCCTGGAACCCCTTCAAATGCCCCAGACAATTTGGCCCTCTCTGCTTTCCTGAGGACTCTATCCTCAAAAGCACCTTTTTTCACTTTCGGCGCTCTCTGGAGCAAAAAAGACAAACGTCCAGCTTTTGCTGCCACAGCAAAGGTGCCAGCGGGGAAAAGTGATGCTGGTTCTCACTGCCTCCTGGAACCCCTTCAAATGCCCCAGACAATTTGGCCCTCTCTGCTTTCCTGAGGACTCTATCCTCAAAAGCACCTTTTTTCACTTTCGGCGCTGTCTGGAGCAAAAAAGACAAACGTCCAGCTTTTGCTGCCACAGCAAAGGTGCCAGCGGGGAAAAGTGATGCTGGTTCTCACTGCCTCCTGGAACCCCTTCAAATGCCCCAGACAATTTGGCCCTCTCTGCTTTCCTGAGGACTCTATCCTCAAAAGCACCTTTTTTCACTTTCGGCGCTCTCTGGAGCAAAAAAGACAAACGTCCAGCTTTTGCTGCCACAGCAAAGGTGCCAGCGGGGAAAAGTGATGCTGGTTCTCACTGCCTCCTGGAACCCCTTCAAATGCCCCAGACAATTTGGCCCTCTCTGCTTTCCTGAGGACTCTATCCTCAAAAGTACCTTTTCTCAATTTCAGCGCTCTCTGGAGCAAAAAAGACAAACGTCCAGCTTTTGCTGCCACAGCAAAGGTGCCAGCGGGGAAAAGTGATGCTGGTTCTCACTGCCTCCTGGAACCCCTTCAAATGCCCCAGACAATTTGGCCCTCTCTGCTTTCCTGAGGACTCTATCCTCAAAAGCACCTTTTTTCACTTTCGGCGCTCTCTGGAGCAAAAAAGACAAACGTCCAGCTTTTGCTGCCACAGCAAAGGTGCCAGCGGGGAAAAGTGATGCTGGTTCTCACTGCCTCCTGGAACCCCTTCAAATGCCCCAGACAATTTGGCCCTCTCTGTTTTCCTGAGGACTCTATCCTCAAAAGCACCTTTTTTCACTTTCGGCGCTCTCTGGAGCAAAAAAGACAAACGTCCAGCTTTTGCTGCCACAGCAAAGGTGCCAGCGGGGAAAAGTGATGCTGGTTCTCACTGCCTCCTGGAATCCCTTCAAATGCCCCAGACAATTTGGCCCTCTCTGCTTTCCTGAGGACTCTGTCCTCAAAAGTACCTTTTCTCAATTTCGGCGCTCTCTGGAGCAAAAAAGACAAACGTCCAGCTTTTGCTGCCACAGCAAAGGTGCCAGCGGGGAAAAGTGATGCTGGTTCTCACTGCCTCCTGGAACCCCTTCAAATGCCCCAGACAATTTGGCCCTCTCTGCTTTCCTGAGGACTCTATCCTCAAAAGCACCTTTTTTCACTTTCGGCGCTCTGTGGAGCAAAAAAGACAAACGTCCAGCTTTTGCTGCCACAGCAAAGGTGCCAGCGGGGAAAAGTGATGCTGGTTCTCACTGCCTCCTGGAACCCCTTCAAATTCCCCAGACAATTTGGCCCTCTCTGTTTTCCTGAGGACTCTATCCTCAAAAGCACCTTTTTTCACTTTCGGCGCTGTCTGGAGAAAAAAGACAAACGTCCAGCTTTTGCTGCCACAGCAAAGGTGCCAGCGGGGAAAAGTGATGCTGGTTCTCACTGCCTCCTGGAACCCCTTCAAATGCCCCAGACAATTTGGCCCTCTCTGCTTTCCTGAGGACTCTATCCTCAAAAGCACCTTTTTTCACTTTCGGCGCTCTCTGGAGCAAAAAGGACAAACGTCCAGCTTTTGCTGCCACAGCAAAGGTGCCAGCGGGGAAAAGTGATGCTGGTTCTCACTGCCTCCTGGAACCCCTTCAAATGCCCCAGACAATTTGGCCCTCTCTGCTTTCCTGAGGACTCTATCCTCAAAAGCACCTTTTTTCACTTTCGGCGCTCTGTGGAGCAAAAAAGACAAACGTCCAGCTTTTGCTGCCACAGCAAAGGTGCCAGCGGGGAAAAGTGATGCTGGTTCTCACTGCCTCCTGGAACCCCTTCAAATGCCCCAGACAATTTGGCCCTCTCTGCTTTCCTGAGGACTCTATCCTCAAAAGCACCTTTTTTCACTTTCGGCGCTGTCTGGAGCAAAAAAGACAAACGTCCAGCTTTTGCTGCCACAGCAAAGGTGCCAGCGGGGAAAAGTGATGCTGGTTCTCACTGCCTCCTGGAACCCCTTCAAATGCCCCAGACAATTTGGCCCTCTCTGCTTTCCTGAGGACTCTATCCTCAAAAGCACCTTTTTTCACTTTCGGCGCTCTCTGGAGCAAAAAAGACAAACGTCCAGCTTTTGCTGCCACAGCAAAAGTGCCAGCTGGGAAAAGTGATGCTGGTTCTCACTGCCTCCTGGAACCCCTTCAAATGCCCCAGACAATTTGGCCCTCTCTTTTTTCCTGAGGACTCTATCCTCAAAAGCACCTTTTTTCACTTTCGGCGCTGTCTGGAGAAAAAAGACAAACGTCCAGCTTTTGCTGCCACAGCAAAGGTGCCAGCGGGGAAAAGTGATGCTGGTTCTCACTGCCTCCTGGAACCCCTTCAAATGCCCCAGACAATTTGGCCCTCTCTGCTTTCCTGAGGACTCTATCCGCAAAAGCACCTTTTTTCACTTTCGGCGCTCTCTGGAGCAAAAAGGACAAACGTCCAGCTTTTGCTGCCACAGCAAAGGTGCCAGCGGGGAAAAGTGATGCTGGTTCTCACTGCCTCCTGGAACCCCTTCAAATGCCCCAGACAATTTGGCCCTCTCTGCTTTCCTGAGGACTCTATCCTCAAAAGCACCTTTTTTCACTTTCGGCGCTCTCTGGAGCAAAAAAGACAAACGTCCAGCTTTTGCTGCCACAGCAAAGGTGCCAGCGGGGAAAAGTGATGCTGGTTCTCACTGCCTCCTGGAACCCCTTCAAATGCCCCAGACAATTTGGCCCTCTCTGTTTTCCTGAGGACTCTATCCTCAAAAGCACCTTTTTTCACTTTTGGCGCTGTCTGGAGCAAAAAAGACAAACGTCCAGCTTTTGCTGCCACAGCAAAGGTGCCAGCAGGGAAAAGTGATGCTGGTTCTCACTGCCTCCTGGAACCCCTTCAAATGCCCCAGACAATTTGGCCCTCTCTGCTTTCCTGAGGACTCTATCCTCAAAAGCACCTTTTTTCACTTTCGGCGCTCTCTGGAGCAAAAAGGACAAACGTCCAGCTTTTGCTGCCACAGCAAAGGTGCCAGCGGGGAAAAGTGATGCTGGTTCTCACTGCCTCCTGGAACCCCTTCAAATGCCCCAGACAATTTGGCCCTCTCTTCTTTCCTGAGGACTCTATCCGCAAAAGCACCTTTTTTCACTTTCGGCGCTCTCTGGAGCAAAAAAGACAAACGTCCAGCTTTTGCTGCCACAGCAAAGGTGCCAGTGGGGAAAAGTGATGCTGGTTCTCACTGCCTCCTGGAACCCCTTCAAATGCCCCAGACAATTTGGCCCTCTCTGCTTTCCTGAGGACTCTATCCTCAAAAGCACCTTTTTTCACTTTCGGCGCTCTCTGTAGCAAAAAAGACAAACGTCCAGCTTTTGCTGCCACAGCAAAGGTGCCAGCGGGGAAAAGTGATGCTGGTTCTCACTGCCTCCTGGAACCCCTTCAAATGCCCCAGACAATTTGGCCCTCTCTGCTTTCCTGAGGACTCTATCCTCAAAAGTACCTTTTTTCACTTTCGGCGCTGTCTAGAGGAAAAAAGACAAACGTCCAGCTTTTGCTGCCACAGCAAAGGTGCCAGCGGGGAAAAGTGATGCTGGTTCTCACTGCCTCCAGGAACCCCTTCAAATGCACCAGACAATTTGGCCCTCTCTGCTTTCCTGAGGACTCTATCCTCAAAAGCACCTTTTTTCACTTTCGGCGCTGTCTAGAGGAAAAAAGACAAACGTCCAGCTTTTGCTGCCACAGCAAAGGTGCCAGCGGGGAAAAGTGATGCTGGTTCTCACTGCCTCCTGGAACTCATTCAAATGCCCCAGACAATTTGGCCCTCTCTGTTTTCCTGAGGACTCTATCCTCAAAAGCACCTTTTTTCACTTTCGGCGCTCTGTGGAGCAAAAAAGACAAACGTCCAGCTTTTGCTGCCACAGCAAAGGTGCCAGCGGGGAAAAGTGATGCTGGTTCTCACTGCCTCCTGGAACCCCTTCAAATGCCCCAGACAATTTGGCCCTCTCTGTTTTCCTGAGGACTCTATCCTCAAAAGCACCTTTTTTCACTTTCGGCGCTGTCTGGAGCAAAAAAGACAAACGTCCAGCTTTTGCTGCCACAGCAAAGGTGCCAGCAGGGAAAAGTGATGCTGGTTCTCACTGCCTCCTGGAACCCCTTCAAATGCCCCAGACAATTTGGCCCTCTCTGCTTTCCTGAGGACTCTATCCTCAAAAGCACCTTTTTTCACTTTCGGCGCTCTCTGGAGCAAAAAGGACAAACGTCCAGCTTTTGCTGCCACAGCAAAGGTGCCAGCGGGGAAAAGTGATGCTGGTTCTCACTGCCTCCTGGAACCCCTTCAAATGCCCCAGACAATTTGGCCCTCTCTGCTTTCCTGAGGACTCTATCCTCAAAAGCACCTTTTTTCACTTTCGGCGCTCTCTGGAGCAAAAAAGACAAACGTCCAGCTTTTGCTGCCACAGCAAAACTGCCAGCGGGGAAAAGTGATGCTGGTTCTCACTGCCTCCTGGAACCCCTTCAAATGCACCAGACAATTTGGCCCTCTCTTCTTTCCTGAGGACTCTATCCGCAAAAGCACCTTTTTTCACTTTCGGCGCTCTCTGGAGCAAAAAAGACAAACGTCCAGCTTTTGCTGCCACAGCAAAGGTGCCAGCGGGGAAAAGTGATGCTGGTTCTCACTGCCTCCTGGAACCCCTTCAAATGCACCAGACAATTTGGCCCTCTCTGCTTTCCTGAGGACTCTATCCTCAAAAGCACCTTTTTTCACTTTCGGCGCTCTCTGGAGCAAAAAAGACAAACGTCCAGCTTTTGCTGCCACAGCAAAGGTGCCAGCGGGGAAAAGTGATGCTGGTTCTCACTGCCTCCTGGAACCCCTTCAAATGCCCCAGACAATTTGGCCCTCTCTGCTTTCCTGAGGACTCTATCCTCAAAAGTACCTTTTTTCACTTTCGGCGCTGTCTAGAGGAAAAAAGACAAACGTCCAGCTTTTGCTGCCACAGCAAAGGTGCCAGCGGGGAAAAGTGATGCTGGTTCTCACTGCCTCCTGGAACCCCTTCAAATGCCCCAGACAATTTGGCCCTCTCTGCTTTCCTGAGGACTCTATCCTCAAAAGCACCTTTTTTCACTTTCGGCGCTCTGTGGAGCAAAAAAGACAAACGTCCAGCTTTTGCTGCCACAGCAAAGGTGCCAGCGGGGAAAAGTGATGCTGGTCCTCACTGCCTCCTGGAACTCCTTCAAATGCCCCAGACAATTTGGCCCTCTCTGTTTTCCTGAGGACTCTATCCTCAAAAGCACCTTTTTTCACTTTCGGCGCTGTCTGGAGCAAAAAAGACAAACGTCCAGCTTTTGCTGCCACAGCAAAGGTGCCAGCGGGGAAAAGTTATGCTGGTTCTCACTGCCTCCTGGAACCCCTTCAAATGCCCCAGACAATTTGGCCCTCTCTGTTTTCCTGAGGACTCTATCCTCAAAAGCACCTTTTTTCACTTTCGGCGCTGTCTGGAGCAAAAAAGACAAACGTCCAGCTTTTGCTGCCACAGCAAAGGTGCCAGCAGGGAAAAGTGATGCTGGTTCTCACTGCCTCCTGGAACCCCTTCAAATGCCCCAGACAATTTGGCCCTCTCTGCTTTCCTGAGGACTCTATCCTCAAAAGCACCTTTTTTCACTTTCGGCGCTCTCTGAAGCAAAAAGGACAAACGTCCAGCTTTTGCTGCCACAGCAAAGGTGCCAGCGGGGAAAAGTGATGCTGGTTCTCACTGCCTCCTGGAACCCCTTCAAATGCCCCAGACAATTTGGCCCTCTCTGCTTTCCTGAGGACTCTATCCTCAAAAGCACCTTTTTTCACTTTCGGCGCTCTCTGGAGCAAAAAAGACAAACGTCCAGCTTTTGCTGCCACAGCAAAGGTGCCAGCGGGGAAAAGTGATGCTGGTTCTCACTGCCTCCTGGAACCCCTTCAAATGCCCCAGACAATTTGGCCCTCTCTGCTTTCCTGAGGACTCTATCCTCAAAAGCACCTTTTTTCACTTTCGGCGCTGTCTGGAGCAAAAAAGACAAACGTCCAGCTTTTGCTGCCACAGCAAAGGTGCCAGCGGGGAAAAGTGATGCTGGTTCTCACTGCCTCCTGGAACCCCTTCAAATGCCCCAGACAATTTGGCCCTCTCTGCTTTCCTGAGGACTCTATCCTCAAAAGCACCTTTTTTCACTTTCGGCGCTCTCTGGAGCAAAAAAGACAAACGTCCAGCTTTTGCTGCCACAGCAAAAGTGCCAGCTGGGAAAAGTGATGCTGGTTCTCACTGCCTCCTGGAACCCCTTCAAATGCCCCAGACAATTTGGCCCTCTCTTTTTTCCTGAGGACTCTATCCTCAAAAGCACCTTTTTTCACTTTCGGCGCTGTCTGGAGAAAAAAGACAAACGTCCAGCTTTTGCTGCCACAGCAAAGGTGCCAGCGGGGAAAAGTGATGCTGGTTCTCACTGCCTCCTGGAACCCCTTCAAATGCCCCAGACAATTTGGCCCTCTCTGCTTTCCTGAGGACTCTATCCGCAAAAGCACCTTTTTTCACTTTCGGCGCTCTCTGGAGCAAAAAGGACAAACGTCCAGCTTTTGCTGCCACAGCAAAGGTGCCAGCGGGGAAAAGTGATGCTGGTTCTCACTGCCTCCTGGAACCCCTTCAAATGCCCCAGACAATTTGGCCCTCTCTGCTTTCCTGAGGACTCTATCCTCAAAAGCACCTTTTTTCACTTTCGGCGCTCTCTGGAGCAAAAAAGACAAACGTCCAGCTTTTGCTGCCACAGCAAAGGTGCCAGCGGGGAAAAGTGATGCTGGTTCTCACTGCCTCCTGGAACCCCTTCAAATGCCCCAGACAATTTGGCCCTCTCTGTTTTCCTGAGGACTCTATCCTCAAAAGCACCTTTTTTCACTTTTGGCGCTGTCTGGAGCAAAAAAGACAAACGTCCAGCTTTTGCTGCCACAGCAAAGGTGCCAGCAGGGAAAAGTGATGCTGGTTCTCACTGCCTCCTGGAACCCCTTCAAATGCCCCAGACAATTTGGCCCTCTCTGCTTTCCTGAGGACTCTATCCTCAAAAGCACCTTTTTTCACTTTCGGCGCTCTCTGGAGCAAAAAGGACAAACGTCCAGCTTTTGCTGCCACAGCAAAGGTGCCAGCGGGGAAAAGTGATGCTGGTTCTCACTGCCTCCTGGAACCCCTTCAAATGCCCCAGACAATTTGGCCCTCTCTTCTTTCCTGAGGACTCTATCCGCAAAAGCACCTTTTTTCACTTTCGGCGCTCTCTGGAGCAAAAAAGACAAACGTCCAGCTTTTGCTGCCACAGCAAAGGTGCCAGTGGGGAAAAGTGATGCTGGTTCTCACTGCCTCCTGGAACCCCTTCAAATGCCCCAGACAATTTGGCCCTCTCTGCTTTCCTGAGGACTCTATCCTCAAAAGCACCTTTTTTCACTTTCGGCGCTCTCTGTAGCAAAAAAGACAAACGTCCAGCTTTTGCTGCCACAGCAAAGGTGCCAGCGGGGAAAAGTGATGCTGGTTCTCACTGCCTCCTGGAACCCCTTCAAATGCCCCAGACAATTTGGCCCTCTCTGCTTTCCTGAGGACTCTATCCTCAAAAGTACCTTTTTTCACTTTCGGCGCTGTCTAGAGGAAAAAAGACAAACGTCCAGCTTTTGCTGCCACAGCAAAGGTGCCAGCGGGGAAAAGTGATGCTGGTTCTCACTGCCTCCAGGAACCCCTTCAAATGCACCAGACAATTTGGCCCTCTCTGCTTTCCTGAGGACTCTATCCTCAAAAGCACCTTTTTTCACTTTCGGCGCTGTCTAGAGGAAAAAAGACAAACGTCCAGCTTTTGCTGCCACAGCAAAGGTGCCAGCGGGGAAAAGTGATGCTGGTTCTCACTGCCTCCTGGAACTCATTCAAATGCCCCAGACAATTTGGCCCTCTCTGTTTTCCTGAGGACTCTATCCTCAAAAGCACCTTTTTTCACTTTCGGCGCTCTGTGGAGCAAAAAAGACAAACGTCCAGCTTTTGCTGCCACAGCAAAGGTGCCAGCGGGGAAAAGTGATGCTGGTTCTCACTGCCTCCTGGAACCCCTTCAAATGCCCCAGACAATTTGGCCCTCTCTGTTTTCCTGAGGACTCTATCCTCAAAAGCACCTTTTTTCACTTTCGGCGCTGTCTGGAGCAAAAAAGACAAACGTCCAGCTTTTGCTGCCACAGCAAAGGTGCCAGCAGGGAAAAGTGATGCTGGTTCTCACTGCCTCCTGGAACCCCTTCAAATGCCCCAGACAATTTGGCCCTCTCTGCTTTCCTGAGGACTCTATCCTCAAAAGCACCTTTTTTCACTTTCGGCGCTCTCTGGAGCAAAAAGGACAAACGTCCAGCTTTTGCTGCCACAGCAAAGGTGCCAGCGGGGAAAAGTGATGCTGGTTCTCACTGCCTCCTGGAACCCCTTCAAATGCCCCAGACAATTTGGCCCTCTCTGCTTTCCTGAGGACTCTATCCTCAAAAGCACCTTTTTTCACTTTCGGCGCTCTCTGGAGCAAAAAAGACAAACGTCCAGCTTTTGCTGCCACAGCAAAACTGCCAGCGGGGAAAAGTGATGCTGGTTCTCACTGCCTCCTGGAACCCCTTCAAATGCACCAGACAATTTGGCCCTCTCTTCTTTCCTGAGGACTCTATCCGCAAAAGCACCTTTTTTCACTTTCGGCGCTCTCTGGAGCAAAAAAGACAAACGTCCAGCTTTTGCTGCCACAGCAAAGGTGCCAGCGGGGAAAAGTGATGCTGGTTCTCACTGCCTCCTGGAACCCCTTCAAATGCACCAGACAATTTGGCCCTCTCTGCTTTCCTGAGGACTCTATCCTCAAAAGCACCTTTTTTCACTTTCGGCGCTCTCTGGAGCAAAAAAGACAAACGTCCAGCTTTTGCTGCCACAGCAAAGGTGCCAGCGGGGAAAAGTGATGCTGGTTCTCACTGCCTCCTGGAACCCCTTCAAATGCCCCAGACAATTTGGCCCTCTCTGCTTTCCTGAGGACTCTATCCTCAAAAGTACCTTTTTTCACTTTCGGCGCTGTCTAGAGAAAAAAAGACAAACGTCCAGCTTTTGCTGCCACAGCAAAGGTGCCAGCGGGGAAAAGTGATGCTGGTTCTCACTGCCTCCTGGAACCCCTTCAAATGCCCCAGACAATTTGGCCCTCTCTGCTTTCCTGAGGACTCTATCCTCAAAAGCACCTTTTTTCACTTTCGGCGCTCTGTGGAGCAAAAAAGACAAACGTCCAGCTTTTGCTGCCACAGCAAAGGTGCCAGCGGGGAAAAGTGATGCTGGTCCTCACTGCCTCCTGGAACTCCTTCAAATGCCCCAGACAATTTGGCCCTCTCTGTTTTCCTGAGGACTCTATCCTCAAAAGCACCTTTTTTCACTTTCGGCGCTGTCTGGAGCAAAAAAGACAAACGTCCAGCTTTTGCTGCCACAGCAAAGGTGCCAGCGGGGAAAAGTTATGCTGGTTCTCACTGCCTCCTGGAACCCCTTCAAATGCCCCAGACAATTTGGCCCTCTCTGTTTTCCTGAGGACTCTATCCTCAAAAGCACCTTTTTTCACTTTCGGCGCTGTCTGGAGCAAAAAAGACAAACGTCCAGCTTTTGCTGCCACAGCAAAGGTGCCAGCAGGGAAAAGTGATGCTGGTTCTCACTGCCTCCTGGAACCCCTTCAAATGCCCCAGACAATTTGGCCCTCTCTGCTTTCCTGAGGACT
The DNA here is from genome assembly GCF_965231255.1 of Vanellus vanellus. Taxonomy (NCBI): domain Eukaryota; kingdom Metazoa; phylum Chordata; class Aves; order Charadriiformes; family Charadriidae; genus Vanellus; species Vanellus vanellus. The sequence goes on from NW_028127853.1 coordinate 83,696, forward strand.
CTATCCTCAAAAGCACCTTTTTTCACTTTCGGCGCTCTCTGGAGCAAAAAGGACAAACGTCCAGCTTTTGCTGCCACAGCAAAGGTGCCAGCGGGGAAAAGTGATGCTGGTTCTCACTGCCTCCTGGAACCCCTTCAAATGCCCCAGACAATTTGGCCCTCTCTGCTTTCCTGAGGACTCTATCCTCAAAAGCACCTTTTTTCACTTTCGGCGCTCTCTGGAGCAAAAAAGACAAACGTCCAGCTTTTGCTGCCACAGCAAAGGTGCCAGCGGGGAAAAGTGATGCTGGTTCTCACTGCCTCCTGGAACCCCTTCAAATGCCCCAGACAATTTGGCCCTCTCTGCTTTCCTGAGGACTCTATCCTCAAAAGCACCTTTTTTCACTTTCGGCGCTGTCTGGAGCAAAAAAGACAAACGTCCAGCTTTTGCTGCCACAGCAAAGGTGCCAGCGGGGAAAAGTGATGCTGGTTCTCACTGCCTCCTGGAACCCCTTCAAATGCCCCAGACAATTTGGCCCTCTCTGCTTTCCTGAGGACTCTATCCTCAAAAGCACCTTTTTTCACTTTCGGCGCTCTCTGGAGCAAAAAAGACAAACGTCCAGCTTTTGCTGCCACAGCAAAGGTGCCAGCGGGGAAAAGTGATGCTGGTTCTCACTGCCTCCTGGAACCCCTTCAAATGCCCCAGACAATTTGACCCTCTCTGCTTTCCTGAGGACTCTATCCTCAAAAGTACCTTTTTTCACTTTCGGCGCTCTCTGGAGCAAAAAAGACAAACGTCCAGCTTTTGCTGCCACAGCAAAGGTGCCAGCGGGGAAAAGTGATGCTGGTTCTCACTGCCTCCTGGAACCCCTTCAAATGCCCCAGACAATTTGGCCCTCTCTGCTTTCCTGAGGACTCTATCCTCAAAAGCACCTTTTTTCACTTTCGGCGCTCTCTGGAGCAAAAAAGACAAACGTCCAGCTTTTGCTGCCACAGCAAAGGTGCCAGCGGGGAAAAGTGATGCTGGTTCTCACTGCCTCCTGGAACCCCTTCAAATGCCCCAGACAATTTGGCCCTCTCTGTTTTCCTGAGGACTCTATCCTCAAAAGCACCTGTTTTCACTTTCGGCGCTCTCTGGAGCAAAAAAGACAAACGTCCAGCTTTTGCTGCCACAGCAAAGGTGCCAGCGGGGAAAAGTGATGCTGGTTCTCACTGCCTCCTGGAATCCCTTCAAATGCCCCAGACAATTTGGCCCTCTCTGCTTTCCTGAGGACTCTATCCTCAAAAGTACCTTTTCTCAATTTCGGCGCTCTCTGGAGCAAAAAAGACAAACGTCCAGCTTTTGCTGCCACAGCAAAGGTGCCAGCGGGGAAAAGTGATGCTGGTTCTCACTGCCTCCTGGAACCCCTTCAAATGCCCCAGACAATTTGGCCCTCTCTGCTTTCCTGAGGACTCTATCCTCAAAAGCACCTTTTTTCACTTTCGGCGCTCTGTGGAGCAAAAAAGACAAACGTCCAGCTTTTGCTGCCACAGCAAAGGTGCCAGCGGGGAAAAGTGATGCTGGTTCTCACTGCCTCCTGGAACCCCTTCAAATTCCCCAGACAATTTGGCCCTCTCTGTTTTCCTGAGGACTCTATCCTCAAAAGCACCTTTTTTCACTTTCGGCGCTGTCTGGAGAAAAAAGACAAACGTCCAGCTTTTGCTGCCACAGCAAAGGTGCCAGCGGGGAAATATGATGCTGGTTCTCACTGCCTCCTGGAACCCCTTCAAATGCCCCAGACAATTTGGCCCTCTCTGCTTTCCTGAGGACTCTATCCTCAAAAGCACCTTTTTTCACTTTCGGCGCTCTCTGGAGCAAAAAGGACAAACGTCCAGCTTTTGCTGCCACAGCAAAGGTGCCAGCGGGGAAAAGTGATGCTGGTTCTCACTGCCTCCTGGAACCCCTTCAAATGCCCCAGACAATTTGGCCCTCTCTGCTTTCCTGAGGACTCTATCCTCAAAAGCACCTTTTTTCACTTTCGGCGCTCTCTGGAGCAAAAAAGACAAACGTCCAGCTTTTGCTGCCACAGAAAGGTGCCAGCGGGGAAAAGTGATGCTGGTTCTCACTGCCTCCTGGAACCCCTTCAAATGCCCCAGACAATTTGGCCCTCTCTGCTTTCCTGAGGACTCTATCCTCAAAAGCACCTTTTTTCATTTTCGGCGCTGTCTGGAGCAAAAAAGACAAACGTCCAGCTTTTGCTGCCACAGCAAAGGTGCTAGCAGGGAAAAGTGATGCTGGTTCTCACTGCCTCCTGGAACCCCTTCAAATGCACCAGACAATTTGGCCCTCTCTGCTTTCCTGAGGACTCTATCCTCAAATGCACCTTTTTTCACTTTCGGCGCTGTCTGGAGCAAAAAAGACAAACGTCCAGCTTTTGCTGCCACAGCAAAGGTGCCAGCGGGGAAAAGTGATGCTGGTCCTCACTGCCTCCTGGAACCCCTTCAAATGCCCCAGACAATTTGGCCCTCTCTGCTTTCCTGAGGACTCTATCCTCAAAAGCACCTTTTTTCACTTTCGGCGCTCTCTGGAGCAAAAAAGAAAAACGTCCAGCTTTTGCTGCCACAGCAAAGGTGCCAGCGGGGAAAAGTGATGCTGGTCCTCACTGCCTCCTGGAACCCCTTCAAATGCCCCAGACCATTTGGCCCTCTCTGCTTTCCTGAGCACTCTATCCTCAAAAGCACCTTTTTTCACTTTCGGCGCTCTCTGGAGCAAAAAAGACAAACGTCCAGCTTTTGCTGCCACAGCAAAGGTGCCAGCGGGGAAAAGTGATGCTGGTTCTCACTGCCTCCTGGAACCCCTTCAAATGCACCAGACAATTTGGCCCTCTCTGCTTTCCTGAGGACTCTATCCTCAAAAGCACCTTTTTTCATTTTCGGCGCTGTCTGGAGCAAAAAAGACAAACGTCCAGCTTTTGCTGCCACAGCAAAGGTGCTAGCGGGGAAAAGTGATGCTGGTTCTCACTGCCTCCTGGAACCCCTTCAAATGCCCCAGACAATTTGGCCCTCTCTGCTTTCCTGAGGACTCTATCCTCAAAAGCACCTTTTTTCACTTTCGGCGCTCTGTGGAGCAAAAAAGACAAACGTCCAGCTTTTGCTGCCACAGCAAAGGTGCCAGCGGGGAAAAGTGATGCTGGTTCTCACTGCCTCCTGGAACTCCTTCAAATGCCCCAGACAATTTGGCCCTCTCTGCTTTCCTGAGGACTCTATCCTCAAAAGCACCTTTTTTCACTTTCGGCGCTCTCTGGAGCAAAAAAGACAAACGTCCAGCTTTTGCTGCCACAGCAAAAGTGCCAGCGGGGAAAAGTGATGCTGGTTCTCACTGCCTCCTGGAACCCCTTCAAATGCCCCAGACAATTTGGCCCTCTCTGCTTTCCTGAGGACTCTATCCTCAAAAGCACCTTTTTTCACTTTCGGCGCTGTCTGGAGCAAAAAAGACAAACGTCCAGCTTTTGCTGCCACAGCAAAGGTGCCAGCGGGGAAAAGTGATGCTGGTTCTCAGTGCCTCCTGGAACCCCTTCAAATGCCCCAGACAATTTGGCCCTCTCTGCTTTCCTGAGGACTCTATCCTCAAAAGCACCTTTTTTCACTTTCGGCGCTCTCTGTAGCAAAAAAGACAAACGTCCAGCTTTTGCTGCCACAGCAAAGGTGCCAGCAAGGAAAAGTGATTCTGGTTCTCACTGCCTCCTGGAACCCCTTCAAATGCCCCAGACAATTTGGCCCTCTCTGCTTTCCTGAGGACTCTATCCTCAAAAGCACCTTTTTTCACTTTCGGCGCTGTCTGGAGCAAAAAAGACAAACGTCCAGCTTTTGCTGCCACAGCAAAAGTGCCAGCGGCAAAAAAGTGATGCTGGTTCTCACTGCCTCCTGGAACCCCTTCAAATGCCCCGACAATTTGGCCCTCTCTGTTTTCCTGAGGACTCTATCCGCGAAAGCACCTTTTTTCACTTTCGGCGCTGTCTCTAGCAAAGAAGACAAACGTCCAGCTTTTGCTGCCACAGCAAAGGTGCCAGCGGGGAAAAGTGATGCTGGTTCTCACTGCCTCCTGGAACCCCTTCAAATGCACCAGACAATTTGGCCCTCTCTGCTTTCCTGAGGACTCAATCCTCAAAAGCAGCTTTTTTCACTTTCGGCGCTCTCTGGAGCAAAAAAGACAAACGTCCAGCTTTTGCTGCCACAGCAAAGGTGCCAGCGGGGAAAAGTGATGTTGGTTCTCAGTGCCTCCTGGAACCCCTTCAAATGCCCCAGACAATTTGGCCCTCTCTGCTTTCCTGAGGACTCTATCCTCAAAAGCACCTTTTTTCACTTTCGGCGCTCTCTGGAGCAAAAAAGACAAACGTCCAGCTTTTGCTGCCACAGCAAAGGTGCCAGCAAGGAAAAGTGATTCTGGTTCTCACTGCCTCCTGGAACCCCTTCAAATGCCCCAGACAATTTGGCCCTCTCTGCTTTCCTGAGGACTCTATCCTCAAAAGCACCTTTTTTCACTTTCGGCGCTCTCTGGAGCAAAAAAGACAAACGTCCAGCTTTTGCTGCCACAGCAAAAGTGCCAGCGGGGAAAAGTGATGCTGGTTCTCACTGCCTCCTGGAACCCCTTCAAATGCACCAGACAATTTGGCCCTCTCTTCTTTCCTGAGGACTCTATCCGCAAAAGCACCTTTTTTCACTTTCGGCGCTCTCTGGAGCAAAAAAGACAAACGTCCAGCTTTTGCTGCCACAGCAAAGGTGCCAGCGGGGAAAAGTGATGCTGGTTCTCACTGCCTCCTGGAACCCCTTCAAATGCCCCAGACAATTTGGCCCTCTCTGCTTTCCTGAGGACTCTATCCTCAAAAGCACCTTTTTTCACTTTCGGCGCTCTCTGGAGCAAAAAAGACAAACGTCCAGCTTTTGCTGCCACAGCAAAGGTGCCAGCGGGGAAAAGTGATGCTGGTTCTCACTGCCTCCTGGAACCCCTTCAAATGCCCCAGACAATTTGGCCCTCTCTGCTTTCCTGAGGACTCTATCCTCAAAAGTACCTTTTTTCACTTTCGGCGCTGTCTAGAGGAAAAAAGACAAACGTCCAGCTTTTGCTGCCACAGCAAAGGTGCCAGCGGGGAAAAGTGATGCTGGTTCTCACTGCCTCCTGGAACCCCTTCAAATGCCCCAGACAATTTGGCCCTCTCTGCTTTCCTGAGGACTCTATCCTCAAAAGCACCTTTTTTCACTTTCGGCGCTCTCTGGAGCAAAAAAGACAAACGTCCAGCTTTTGCTGCCACAGCAAAGGTGCCAGCATGGAAAAGTGATGCTGGTTCTCACTGCCTCCTGGAACTCCTTCAAATGCCCCAGACAATTTGGCCCTCTCTGTTTTCCTGAGGACTCTATCCTCAAAAGCACCTTTTTTCACTTTCGGCGCTCTGTGGAGCAAAAAAGACAAACGTCCAGCTTTTGCTGCCAAAGCAAAGGTGCCAGCGGGGAAAAGTGATGCTGGTTCTCAGTGCCTCCTGGAACCCCTTCAAATGCCCCAGACAATTTGGCCCTCTCTGTTTTCCTGAGGACTCTATCCTCAAAAGCACCTTTTTTCACTTTCGGCGCTGTCTGGAGCAAAAAAGACAAACGTCCATCTTTTGCTGCCACAGCAAAGGTGCCAGCGGGGAAAAGTGATGCTGGTTCTCACTGCCTCCAGGAACCCCTTCAAATGCCCCAGACAATTTGGCCCTCTCTGCTTTCCTGAGGACTCTGTCCTCAAAAGCACCTTTTTTCACTTTCGGCGCTCTGTGGAGCAAAAAAGACAAACGTCCAGATTTTGCTGCCACAGCAAAGGTGCCAGCGGGGAAAAGTGATGCTGGTTCTCACTGCCTCCTGGAACCCCTTCAAATGCACCAGACAATTTGGCCCTCTCTTCTTTCCTGAGGACTCTATCCTCAAAAGCACCTTTTTTCACTTTCGGCGCTCTCTGGAGCAAAAAAGACAAACGTCCAGCTTTTGCTGCCACAGCAAAGGTGCCAGCGGGGAAAAGTGATGCTGGTTCTCACTGCCTCCTGGAACCCCTTCAAATGCCCCAGACAATTTGGCCCTCTCTGCTTTCCTGAGGACTCTATCCTCAAAAGCACCTTTTTTCACTTTCGGCGCTGTCTGGAGCAAAAAAGACAAACGTCCAGCTTTTGCTGCCACAGCAAAGGTGCCAGCGGGGAAAAGTGATGCTGGTTCTCACTGCCTCCTGGAACCCCTTCAAATGCCCCAGACAATTTGGCCCTCTCTGCTTTCCTGAGGACTCTATCCTCAAAAGTACCTTTTTTCACTTTCGGCGCTGTCTAGAGGAAAAAAGACAAACGTCCAGCTTTTGCTGCCACAGCAAAGGTGCCAGCGGGGAAAAGTGATGCTGGTTCTCACTGCCTCCTGGAACCCCTTCAAATGCCCCAGACAACTTGGCCCTCTCTCCTTTCCTGAGGACTCTATCCTCAAAAGCACCTTTTTTCACTTTCGGCGCTCTGTGGAGCAAAAAAGACAAACGTCCAGCTTTTGCTGCCACAGCAAAGGTGCCAGCGGGGAAAAGTGATGCTGGTTCTCACTGCCTCCTGGAACTCCTTCAAATGCCCCAGACAATTTGGCCCTCTCTGTTTTCCTGAGGACTCTATCCTCAAAAGCACCTTTTTTCACTTTCGGCGCTGTCTGGAGCAAAAAAGACAAACGTCCAGCTTTTGCTGCCACAGCAAAGGTGCCAGCGGGGAAAAGTTATGCTGGTTCTCACTGCCTCCTGGAACCCCTTCAAATGCCCCAGACAATTTGGCCCTCTCTGTTTTCCTGAGGACTCTATCCTCAAAAGCACCTTTTTTCACTTTCGGCGCTGTCTGGAGCAAAAAAGACAAACGTCCAGCTTTTGCTGCCACAGCAAAGGTGCCAGCAGGGAAAAGTGATGCTGGTTCTCACTGCCTCCTGGAACCCCTTCAAATGCCCCAGACAATTAGGCCCTCTCTGCTTTCCTGAGGACTCTATCCGCAAAAGCACCTTTTTTCACTTTCGGCGCTCTCTGGAGCAAAAAGGACAAACGTCCAGCTTTTGCTGCCACAGCAAAGGTGCCAGCGGGGAAAAGTGATGCTGGTTCTCACTGCCTCCTGGAACCCCTTCAAATGCCCCAGACAATTTGGCCCTCTCTGCTTTCCTGAGGACTCTATCCTCAAAAGCACCTTTTTTCACTTTCGGCGCTCTCTGGAGCAAAAAAGACAAACGTCCAGCTTTTGCTGCCACAGCAAAGGTGCCAGCGGGGAAAAGTGATGCTGGTTCTCACTGCCTCCTGGAACCCCTTCAAATGCCCCAGACAATTTGGCCCTCTCTGCTTTCCTGAGGACTCTATCCTCAAAAGCACCTTTTTTCACTTTCGGCGCTCTCTGGAGCAAAAAAGACAAACGTCCAGCTTTTGCTGCCACAGCAAAGGTGCCAGCGGGGAAAAGTGATGCTGGTTCTCACTGCCTCCTGGAACCCCTTCAAATGCCCCAGACAATTTGGCCCTCTCTGCTTTCCTGAGGACTCTATCCTCAAAAGTACCTTTTCTCAATTTCGGCGCTCTCTGGAGCAAAAAAGACAAACGTCCAGCTTTTGCTGCCACAGCAAAGGTGCCAGCGGGGAAAAGTGATGCTGGTTCTCACTGCCTCCTGGAACCCCTTCAAATGCCCCAGACAATTTGGCCCTCTCTGCTTTCCTGAGGACTCTATCCTCAAAAGCACCTTTTTTCACTTTCGGCGCTCTGTGGAGCAAAAAAGACAAACGTCCAGCTTTTGCTGCCACAGCAAAGGTGCCAGCGGGGAAAAGTGATGCTGGTTCTCACTGCCTCCTGGAACCCCTTCAAATGCCCCAGACAATTTGGCCCTCTCTGTTTTCCTGAGGACTCTATCCTCAAAAGCACCTTTTTTCACTTTCGGCGCTCTCTGGAGCAAAAAAGACAAACGTCCAGCTTTTGCTGCCACAGCAAAGGTGCCAGCGGGGAAAAGTGATGCTGGTTCTCACTGCCTCCTGGAATCCCTTCAAATGCCCCAGACAATTTGGCCCTCTCTGCTTTCCTGAGGACTCTATCCTCAAAAGTACCTTTTCTCAATTTCGGCGCTCTCTGGAGCAAAAAAGACAAACGTCCAGCTTTTGCTGCCACAGCAAAGGTGCCAGCGGGGAAAAGTGATGCTGGTTCTCACTGCCTCCTGGTACCCCTTCAAATGCCCCAGACAATTTGGCCCTCTCTGCTTTCCTGAGGACTCTATCCTCAAAAGCACCTTTTTTCACTTTCGGCGCTCTGTGGAGCAAAAAAGACAAACGTCCAGCTTTTGCTGCCACAGCAAAGGTGCCAGCGGGGAAAAGTGATGCTGGTTCTCACTGCCTCCTGGAACCCCTTCAAATGCCCCAGACAATTTGGCCCTCTCTGTTTTCCTGAGGACTCTATCCTCAAAAGCACCTTTTTTCACTTTCGGCGCTGTCTGGAGAAAAAAGACAAACGTCCAGCTTTTGCTGCCACAGCAAAGGTGCCAGCGGGGAAAAGTGATGCTGGTTCTCACTGCCTCCTGGAACCCCTTCAAATGCCCCAGACAATTTGGCCCTCTCTGCTTTCCTGAGGACTCTATCCTCAAAAGCACCTTTTTTCACTTTCGGCGCTCTCTGGAGCAAAAAGGACAAACGTCCAGCTTTTGCTGCCACAGCAAAGGTGCCAGCGGGGAAAAGTGATGCTGGTTCTCACTGCCTCCTGGAACCCCTTCAAATGCCCCAGACAATTTGGCCCTCTCTGCTTTCCTGAGGACTCTATCCTCAAAAGCACCTTTTTTCACTTTCGGCGCTGTCTGGAGCAAAAAAGACAAACGTCCAGCTTTTGCTGCCACAGCAAAGGTGCCAGCGGGTAAAAGTGATGCTGGTCCTCACTGCCTCCTGGAACCCCTTCAAATGCCCCAGACAATTTGGCCCTCTCTGCTTTCCTGAGGACTCTATCCTCAAAAGCACCTTTTTTCACTTTCGGCGCTGTCTGGAGCAAAAAAGACAAACGTCCAGCTTTTGCTGCCACAGCAAAGGTGCCAGCGGGGAAAAGTGATGCTGGTTCTCACTGCCTCCTGGAACCCCTTCAAATGCCCCAGACAATTTGGCCCTCTCTGCTTTCCTGAGGACTCTATCCTCAAAAGCACCTTTTTTCATTTTCGGCGCTGTCTGGAGCAAAAAAGACAAACGTCCAGCTTTTGCTGCCACAGCAAAGGTGCTAGCAGGGAAAAGTGATGCTGGTTCTCACTGCCTCCTGGAACCCCTTCAAATGCCCCAGACAATTTGGCCCTCTCTGCTTTCCTGAGGACTCTATCCTCAAATGCACCTTTTTTCACTTTCGGCGCTGTCTGGAGCAAAAAAGACAAACGTCCAGCTTTTGCTGCCACAGCAAAGGTGCCAGCGGGGAAAAGTGATGCTGGTCCTCACTGCCTCCTGGAACCCCTTCAAATGCCCCAGACAATTTGGCCCTCTCTGCTTTCCTGAGGACTCTATCCTCAAAAGCACCTTTTTTCACTTTCGGCGCTCTCTGGAGCAAAAAAGACAAACGTCCAGCTTTTGCTGCCACAGCAAAGGTGCCAGCGGGGAAAAGTGATGCTGGTCCTCACTGCCTCCTGGAACCCCTTCAAATGCCGCAGACCATTTGGCCCTCTCTGCTTTCCTGAGGACTCTATCCTCAAAAGCACCTTTTTTCACTTTCGGCGCTCTGTGGAGCAAAAAAGACAAACGTCCAGCTTTTGCTGCCACAGCAATGGTGCCAGCGGGGAAAAGTGATGCTGGTTCTCACTGCCTCCCTGGAACCCCTTCAAATGCCCCAGACAATTTGGCCCTCTCTGCTTTCCTGAGGAGTCTATCCTCAAAAGCACCTTTTTTCACTTTCGGCGCTCTCTGGAGCAAAAAAGACAAACGTCCAGCTTTTGCTGCCACAGCAAAAGTGCCAGCTGGGAAAAGTGATGCTGGTTCTCACTGCCTCCTGGAACCCCTTCAAATGCCCCAGACAATTTGGCCCTCTCTTTTTTCCTGAGGACTCTATCCTCAAAAGCACCTTTTTTCACTTTCGGCGCTGTCTGGAGAAAAAAGACAAACGTCCAGCTTTTGCTGCCACAGCAAAGGTGCCAGCGGGGAAAAGTGATGCTGGTTCTCACTGCCTCCTGGAACCCCTTCAAATGCCCCAGACAATTTGGCCCTCTCTGCTTTCCTGAGGACTCTATCCTCAAAAGCACCTTTTTTCACTTTCGGCGCTCTCTGGAGCAAAAAGGACAAACGTCCAGCTTTTGCTGCCACAGCAAAGGTGCCAGCGGGGAAAAGTGATGCTGGTTCTCACTGCCTCCTGGAACCCCTTCAAATGCCCCAGACAATTTGGCCCTCTCTGCTTTCCTGAGGACTCTATCCTCAAAAGCACCTTTTTTCACTTTCGGCGCTGTCTGGAGCAAAAAAGACAAACGTCCAGCTTTTGCTGCCACAGCAAAGGTGCCAGCGGGGAAAAGTGATGCTGGTTCTCACTGCCTCCTGGAACCCTTCAAATGCCCCAGACAATTTGGCCCTCTCTGCTTTCCTGAGGACTCTATCCTCAAAAGCACCTTTTTTCACTTTCGGCGCTGTCTGGAGCAAAAAAGACAAACGTCCAGCTTTTGCTGCCACAGCAAAGGTGCCAGCGGGGAAAAGTGATGCTGGTTCTCACTGCCTCCTGGAACCCCTTCAAATGCCCCAGACAATTTGGCCCTCTCTGCTTTCCTGAGGACTCTATCCTCAAAAGCACCTTTTTTCATTTTCGGCGCTGTCTGGAGCAAAAAAGACAAACGTCCAGCTTTTGCTGCCACAGCAAAGGTGCTAGCGGGGAAAAGTGATGCTGGTTCTCAATGCCTCCTGGAACCCCTTCAAATGCCCCAGACAATTTGGCCCTCTCTGCTTTCCTGAGGACTCTATCCTCAAAAGCACCTTTTTTCACTTTCGGCGCTCTGTGGAGCAAAAAAGACAAACGTCCAGCTTTTGCTGCCACAGCAAAGGTGCCAGCGGGGAAAAGTGATGCTGGTTCTCACTGCCTCCTGGAACTCCTTCAAATGCCCCAGACAATTTGGCCCTCTCTGCTTTCCTGAGGACTCTATCCTCAAAAGCACCTTTTTTCACTTTCGGCGCTCTCTGGAGCAAAAAAGACAAACGTCCAGCTTTTGCTGCCACAGCAAAAGTGCCAGCGGGGAAAAGTGATGCTGGTTCTCACTGCCTCCTGGAACCCCTTCAAATGCCCCAGACAATTTGGCCCTCTCTGCTTTCCTGAGGACTCTATCCTCAAAAGCACCTTTTTTCACTTTCGGCGCTGTCTGGAGCAAAAAAGACAAACGTCCAGCTTTTGCTGCCACAGCAAAGGTGCCAGCGGGGAAAAGTGATGCTGGTTCTCACTGCCTCCTGGAACCCCTTCAAATGCCCCAGACAATTTGGCCCTCTCTGCTTTCCTGAGGACTCTATCCTCAAAAGCACCTTTTTTCACTTTCGGCGCTGTCTGGAGCAAAAAAGACAAACGTCCAGCTTTTGCTGCCACAGCAAAAGTGCCAGCGGCAAAAAAGTGATGCTGGTTCTCACTGCCTCCTGGAACCCCTTCAAATGCCCCGACAATTTGGCCTCTCTGTTTTCCTGGAGGACTCTATCCGCGAAAGCACCTTTTTTCACTTTCGGCGCTGTCTCTAGCAAAGAAGACAAACGTCCAGCTTTTGCTGCCACAGCAAAGGTGCCAGCGGGGAAAAGTGATGCTGGTTCTCACTGCCTCCTGGAACCCCTTCAAATGCACCAGACAATTTGGCCCTCTCTGCTTTCCTGAGGACTCAATCCTCAAAAGCAGCTTTTTTCACTTTCGGCGCTCTCTGGAGCAAAAAAGACAAACGTCCAGCTTTTGCTGCCACAGCAAAGGTGCCAGCGGGGAAAAGTGATGCTGGTTCTCAGTGCCTCCTGGAACCCCTTCAAATGCCCCAGACAATTTGGCCCTCTCTGCTTTCCTGAGGACTCTATCCTCAAAAGCACCTTTTTTCACTTTCGGCGCTGTCTGGAGCAAAAAAGACAAACGTCCAGCTTTTGCTGCCACAGCAAAGGTGCCAGCAAGGAAAAGTGATGCTGGTTCTCACTGCCTCCTGGAACCCCTTCAAATGCCCCAGACAATTTGGCCCTCTCTGCTTTCCTGAGGACTCTATCCTCAAAAGCACCTTTTTTCACTTTCGGCGCTCTCTGGAGCAAAAAAGACAAACGTCCAGCTTTTGCTGCCACAGCAAAAGTGCCAGCGGGGAAAAGTGATGCTGGTTCTCACTGCCTCCTGGAACCCCTTCAAATGCACCAGACAATTTGGCCCTCTCTTCTTTCCTGAGGACTCTATTGTCAAAAGCACCTTTTTTCACTTTCGGCGCTCTCTGGAGCAAAAAAGACAAACGTCCATCTTTTGCTGCCACAGCAAAGGTGCCAGCGGGGAAAAGTGATGCTGGTTCTCACTGCCTCCTGGAACCCCTTCAAATGCCCCAGACAATTTGGCCCTCTCTGCTTTCCTGAGGACTCTATCCTCAAAAGCACCTTTTTTCACTTTCGGCGCTCTCTGGAGCAAAAAAGACAAACGTCCAGCTTTTGCTGCCACAGCAAAGGTGCCAGCGGGGAAAAGTGATGCTGGTTCTCACTGCCTCCTGGAACCCCTTCAAATGCCCCAGACAATTTGGCCCTCTCTGCTTTCCTGAGGACTCTATCCTCAAAAGTACCTTTTTTCACTTTCGGCGCTGTCTAGAGGAAAAAAGACAAACGTCCAGCTTTTGCTGCCACAGCAAAGGTGCCAGCGGGGAAAAGTGATGCTGGTTCTCACTGCCTCCTGGAACCCTTCAAATGCCCCAGACAATTTGGCCCTCTCTGCTTTCCTGAGGACTCTATCCTCAAAAGCACCTTTTTTCACTTTCGGCGCTCTGTGGAGCAAAAAAGACAAACGTCCAGCTTTTGCTGCCACAGCAAAGGTGGCAGCGGGGAAAAGTGATGCTGGTTCTCACTGCCTCCTGGAACTCCTTCAAATGCCCCAGACAATTTGGCCCTCTCTGTTTTCCTGAGGACTCTATCCTCAAAAGCACCTTTTTTCACTTTCGGCGCTCTGTGGAGCAAAAAAGACAAACGTCCAGCTTTTGCTGCCACAGCAAAGGTGCCAGCGTAGAAAAGTGATGCTGGTTCTCACTGCCTCCTGGAACCCCTTCAAATGCCCCAGACAATTTGGCCCTCTCTGTTTTCCTGAGGACTCTATCCTCAAAAGCACCTTTTTTCACTTTCGGCGCTCTGTGGAGCAAAAAAGACAAACGTCCAGCTTTTGCTGCCACAGCAAAGGTGCCAGCAGGGAAAAGTGATGCTGGTTCTCACTGCCTCCTGGAACCCCTTCAAATGCCCCAGACAATTTGGCCCTCTCTGCTTTCCTGAGGACTCTATCCTCAAAAGCACCTTTTTTCACTTTCGGCGCTCTCTGGAGCAAAAAAGACAAACGTCCAGCTTTTGCTGCCACAGCAAAGGTGCCAGCGGGGAAAAGTGATGCTGGTTCTCACTGCCTCCTGGAACCCCTTCAAATGCCCCAGACAATTTGGCCCTCTCTGCTTTCCTGAGGACTCTATCCTCAAAAGCACCTTTTTTCACTTTCGGCGCTGTCTGGAGCAAAAAAGACAAACGTCCAGATTTTGCTGCCACAGCAAAGGTGCCAGCGGGGAAAAGTGATGCTGGTTCTCACTGCCTCCTGGAACCCCTTCAAATGCCCCAGACAATTTGGCCCTCTCTGCTTTCCTGAGGACTCTATCCTCAAAAGCACCTTTTTTCACTTTCGGCGCTCTCTGGAGCAAAAAAGACAAACGTCCAGCTTTTGCTGCCACAGCAAAGGTGCCAGCGGGGAAAAGTGATGCTGGTTCTCACTGCCTCCTGGAACCCCTTCAAATGCCCCAGACAATTTGGCCCTCTCTGCTTTCCTGAGGACTCTATCCTCAAAAGCACCTTTTTTCACTTTCGGCGCTCTCTGGAGCAAAAAAGACAAACGTCCAGCTTTTGCTGCCACAGCAAAGGTGCCAGCGGGGAAAAGTGATGCTGGTTCTCACTGCCTCCTGGAACCCCTTCAAATGCACCAGACAATTTGGCCCTCTCTGCTTTCCTGAGGACTCTATCCTCAAAAGTACCTTTTCTAAATTTCGGCGCTCTCTGGAGCAAAAAAGACAAACGTCCAGCTTTTGCTGCCACAGCAAAGGTGCCAGCGGGGAAAAGTGATGCTGGTTCTCACTGCCTCCTGGAACCCCTTCAAATGCCCCAGACAATTTGGCCCTCTCTGTTTTCCTGAGGACTCTATCCTCAAAAGCACCTTTTTTCACTTTCGGCGCTGTCTGGAGAAAAAAGACAAACGTCCAGCTTTTGCTGCCACAGCAAAGGTGCCAGCGGGTAAAAGTGATGCTGGTTCTCACTGCCTCCTGGAACCCCTTCAAATGCCCCAGACAATTTGGCCCTCTCTGCTTTCCTGAGGACTCTATCCTCAAAAGCACCTTTTTTCACTTTCGGCGCTCTCTGGAGCAAAAAGGACAAACGTCCAGCTTTTGCTGCCACAGCAAAGGTGCCAGCGGGGAAAAGTGATGCTGGTTCTCACTGCCTCCTGGAACCCCTTCAAATGCCCCAGACAATTTGGCCCTCTCTGCTTTCCTGAGGACTCTATCCTCAAAAGCACCTTTTTTCACTTTCGGCGCTGTCTGGAGCAAAAAAGACAAACGTCCAGCTTTTGCTGCCACAGCAAAGGTGCCAGCTGGGAAAAGTGATGCTGGTTCTCACTGCCTCCTGGAACCCCTTCAAATGCCCCGGACAATTTGGCCCTCTCTGCTTTCCTGAGGACTCTATCCTCAAAAGCACCTTTTTTCACTTTCGGCGCTCTCTGGAGCAAAAAAGACAAACGTCCAGCTTTTGCTGCCACAGCAAAAGGTGCCAGCGGGGAAAAGTGATGCTGGTTCTCACTGCCTCCTGGAACCCCTTCAAATGCCCCAGACAATTTGGCCCTCTCTGCTTTCCTGAGGACTCTATCCTCAAAAGTACCTTTTTTCATTTTCGGCGCTGTCTGGAGCAAAAAAGACAAACGTCCAGCTTTTGCTGCCACAGCAAAGGTGCTAGCAGGGAAAAGTGATGCTGGTTCTCACTGCCTCCTGGAACCCCTTCAAATGCCCCAGACAATTTGGCCCTCTCTGCTTTCCTGAGGACTCTATCCTCAAAAGAAACTTTTTCACTTTCGGCGCTGTCTGGAGCAAAAAAGACAAACGTCCAGCTTTTGCTGCCACAGCAAAGGTGCCAGCGGGGAAAAGTGATGCTGGTCCTCACTGCCTCCTGGAAGCCCTTCAAATGCCCCAGGACAATTTGGCCCTCTCTGCTTTCCTGAGGACTCTATCTGCAAAAGCACCTTTTTTCACTTTCGGCGCTCTCTGGAGCAAAAAAGACAACGTCCAGCTTTTGCTGCCACAGCAAAGGTGCCAGCGGGGAAAAGTGATGCTGGTTCTCACTGCCTCCTGGAACCCCTTCAAATGCCCCAGACAATTTGGCCCTCTCTGCTTTCCTGAGGACTCTATCCTCAAAAGCACCTTTTTTCACTTTCGGCGCTCTCTGGAGCAAAAAAAGACAAACGTCCAGCTTTTGCTGCCACAGCAAAGGTGCCAGCGGGGAAAAGTGATGCTGGTTCCTCACTGCCTCCTGGAACCCCTTCAAATGCCCCAGACAATTTGGCCCTCTCTGCTTTCCTGAGGACTCTATCCTCAAAAGCACCTTTTTTCACTTTCGGCGCTGTCTGGAGCAAAAAAGACAAACGTCCAGCTTTTGCTGCCACAGCAAAGGTGCCAGCGGGGAAAAGTGATGCTGGTTCTCACTGCCTCCTGGAACCCCTTCAAATGCCCCAGACAATTTGGCCCTCTCTGCTTTCCTGAGGACTCTATCCTCAAAAGCACCTTTTTTCACTTTCGGCGCTGTCTGGAGCAAAAAAGACAAACGTCCAGCTTTTGCTGCCACAGCAAAAGTGCCAGCGGCAAAAAAGTGATGCTGGTTCTCACTGCCTCCTGGAACCCCTTCAAATGCCCCGACAATTTGGCCCTCTCTGTTTTCCTGAGGACTCTATCCGCGAAAGCACCTTTTTTCACTTTCGGCGCTGTCTCTAGCAAAGAAGACAAACGTCCAGCTTTTGCTGCCACAGCAAAGGTGCCAGCGGGGAAAAGTGATGCTGGTTCTCACTGCCTCCTGGAACCCCTTCAAATGCACCAGACAATTTGGCCCTCTCTGCTTTCCTGAGGACTCAATCCTCAAAAGCAACTTTTTTCACTTTCGGCGCTCTCTGGAGCAAAAAAGACAAACGTCCAGCTTTTGCTGCCACAGCAAAGGTGCCAGCGGGGAAAAGTGATGCTGGTTCTCAGTGCCTCCTGGAACCCCTTCAAATGCCCCAGACAATTTGGCCCTCTCTGCTTTCCTGAGGACTCTATCCTCAAAAGCACCTTTTTTCACTTTCGGCGCTCTCTGTAGCAAAAAAGACAAACGTCCAGCTTTTGCTGCCACAGCAAAGGTGCCAGCAAGGAAAAGTGATTCTGGTTCTCACTGCCTCCTGGAACCCCTTCAAATGCCCCAGACAATTTGGCCCTCTCTGCTTTCCTGAGGACTCTATCCTCAAAAGCACCTTTTTCACTTTCGGCGCTCTCTGGAGCAAAAAAGACAAACGTCCCAGCTTTTGCTGCCACAGCAAAAGTGCCAGCGGGGAAAAGTGATGCTGGTTCTCACTGCCTCCTGGAACCCCTTCAAATGCACCAGACAATTTGGCCCTCTCTTCTTTCCTGAGGACTCTATCCGCAAAAGCACCTTTTTTCACTTTCGGCGCTCTCTGGAGCAAAAAAGACAAACGTCCAGCTTTTGCTGCCACAGCAAAGGTGCCAGCGGGGAAAAGTGATGCTGGTTCTCACTGCCTCCTGGAACCCCTTCAAATGCCCCAGACAATTTGGCCCTCTCTGCTTTCCTGAGGACTCTATCCTCAAAAGCACCTTTTTTCACTTTCGGCGCTCTCTGGAGCAAAAAAGACAAACGTCCAGCTTTTGCTGCCACAGCAAAGGTGCCAGCGGGGAAAAGTGATGCTGGTTCTCACTGCCTCCTGGAGCCCCTTCAAATGCCCCAGACAATTTGGCCCTCTCTGCTTTCCTGAGGACTCTATCCTCAAAAGTACCTTTTTTCACTTTCGGCGCTGTCTAGAGGAAAAAAGACAAACGTCCAGCTTTTGCTGCCACAGCAAAGGTGCCAGCGGGGAAAAGTGATGCTGGTTCTCACTGCCTCCTGGAACCCCTTCAAATGCCCCAGACAATTTGGCCCTCTCTGCTTTCCTGAGGACTCTATCCTCAAAAGCACCTTTTTTCACTTTCGGCGCTCTGTGGAGCAAAAAAGACAAACGTCCAGCTTTTGCTGCCACAGCAAAGGTGCCAGCGGGGAAAAGTGATGCTGGTTCTCACTGCCTCCTGGAACTCCTTCAAATGCCCCAGACAATTTGGCCCTCTCTGTTTTCCTGAGGACTCTATCCTCAAAAGCACCTTTTTTTCACTTTCGGCGCTCTGTGGAGCAAAAAAGACAAACGTCCAGCTTTTGCTGCCACAGCAAAGGTGCCAGCGTAGAAAAGTGATGCTGGTTCTCACTGCCTCCTGGAACCCCTTCAAATGCCCCAGACAATTTGGCCCTCTCTGTTTTCCTGAGGACTCTATCCTCAAAAGCACCTTTTTTCACTTTCGGCGCTGTCTGGAGCAAAAAAGACAAACGTCCAGCTTTTGCTGCCACAGCAAAGGTGCCAGCGGGAAAAGTGATGCTGGTTCTCACTGCCTCCTGGAACCCCTTCAAATGCCCCAGACAATTTGGCCCTCTCTGCTTTCCTGAGGACTCTATCCTCAAAAGCACCTTTTTTCACTTTCGGCGCTCTCTGGAGCAAAAAAAGACAAACGTCCAGCTTTTGCTGCCACAGCAAAGGTGCCAGCGGGGAAAGTGATGCTGGTTCTCACTGCCTCCTGGAACCCCTTCAAATGCCCCAGACAATTTGGCCCTCTCTGTTTTCCTGAGGACTCTATCCTCAAAAGCACCTTTTTTCACTTTCGGCGCTGTCTGGAGAAAAAAGACAAACGTCCAGCTTTTTGCTGCCACAGCAAAGGTGCCAGCGGGTAAAAGTGATGCTGGTTCTCACTGCCTCCTGGAACCCCTTCAAATGCCCCAGACAATTTGGCCCTCTCTGCTTTCCTGAGGACTCTATCCTCAAAAGCACCTTTTTTCACTTTCGGCGCTCTCTGGAGCAAAAAGGACAAACGTCCAGCTTTTGCTGCCACAGCAAAGGTGCCAGCGGGGAAAAGTGATGCTGGTTCTCACTGCCTCCTGGAACCCCTTCAAATGCCCCAGACAATTTGGCCCTCTCTGCTTTCCTGAGGACTCTATCCTCAAAAGCACCTTTTTTTCACTTTCGGCGCTGTCTGGAGCAAAAAAGACAAACGTCCAGCTTTTGCTGCCACAGCAAAGGTGCCAGCGGGGAAAAGTGATGCTGGTTCTCACTGCCTCCTGGAACCCCTTCAAATGCCCCGGACAATTGGCCCTCTCTGCTTTCCTGAGGACTCTATCCTCAAAAGCACCTTTTTTCACTTTCGGCGCTCTGTGGAGCAAAAAAGACAAACGTCCAGCTTTTGCTGCCACAGCAAAGGTGCCAGCGGGGAAAAGTGATGCTGGTTCTCACTGCCTCCTGGAACCCCTTCAAATGCCCCAGACAATTTGGCCCTCTCTGCTTTCCTGAGGACTCTATCCTCAAAAGCACCTTTTTTCACTTTTGGCGCTGTCTGGAGCAAAAAAGACAAACGTCCAGCTTTTGCTGCCACAGCAAAGGTGCCAGCGGGGAAAAGTGATGCTGGTTCTCACTGCCTCCTGGAACCCCTTCAAATGCCCCAGACAATTTGGCCCTCTCTGTTTTCCTGAGGACTCTATCCTCAAAAGCACCTTTTTTCACTTTCGGCGCTGTCTGGAGAAAAAAGACAAACGTCCAGCTTTTGCTGCCACAGCAAAGGTGCCAGCGGGTAAAAGTGATGCTGGTTCTCACTGCCTCCTGGAACCCCTTCAAATGCCCCAGACAATTTGGCCCTCTCTGCTTTCCTGAGGACTCTATCCTCAAAAGCACCTTTTTTCACTTTCGGCGCTCTCTGGAGCAAAAAGGACAAACGTCCAGCTTTTGCTGCCACAGCAAAGGTGCCAGCGGGGAAAAGTGATGCTGGTTCTCACTGCCTCCTGGAACCCCTTCAAATGCCCCAGACAATTTGGCCCTCTCTGCTTTCCTGAGGACTCTATCCTCAAAAGCACCTTTTTTCACTTTCGGCGCTGTCTGGAGCAAAAAAGACAAACGTCCAGCTTTTGCTGCCACAGCAAAGGTGCCAGCGGGGAAAAGTGATGCTGGTTCTCACTGCCTCCTGGAACCCCTTCAAATGCCCCGGACAATTTGGCCCTCTCTGCTTTCCTGAGGACTCTATCCTCAAAAGCACCTTTTTTCACTTTCGGCGCTCTCTGGAGCAAAAAAGACAAACGTCCAGATTTTGCTGCCACAGCAAAGGTGCCAGCGGGGAAAAGTGATGCTGGTTCTCACTGCCTCCTGGAACCCCTTCAAATGCCACAGACAATTTGGCCCTCTCTGCTTTCCTGAGGACTCTATCCTCAAAAGTACCTTTTTTCATTTTCGGCGCTGTCTGGAGCAAAAAAGACAAACGTCCAGCTTTTGCTGCCACAGCAAAGGTGCTAGCAGGGAAAAGTGATGCTGGTTCTCACTGCCTCCTGGAACCCCTTCAAATGCCCCAGACAATTTGGCCCTCTCTGCTTTCCTGAGGACTCTACACTCAAAAGAACCTTTTTTCACTTTCGGCGCTGTCTGGAGCAAAAAAGACAAACGTCCAGCTTTTGCTGCCACAGCAAAGGTGCCAGCGGGGAAAAGTGATGCTGGTCCTCACTGCCTCCTGGAACCCCTTCAAATGCCCCAGACAATTTGGCCCTCTCTGCTTTCCTGAGGACTCTATCTGCAAAAGCACCTTTTTTCACTTTCGGCGCTCTCTGGAGCAAAAAAGACAAACGTCCAGCTTTTGCTGCCACAGCAAAGGTGCCAGCGGGGAAAAGTGATGCTGGTTCTCACTGCCTCCTGGAACCCCTTCAAATGCCCCAGACAATTTGGCCCTCTCTGCTTTCCTGAGGACTCTATCCTCAAAAGCACCTTTTTTCACTTTCGGCGCTCTCTGGAGCAAAAAAGACAAACGTCCAGCTTTTGCTG
>NW_028127852.1:0-31497 GCF_965231255.1 Vanellus vanellus
AGCGGGGAAAAGTAATGCTGGTTCTCAGTGCCTCCTGGAACCCTTTCAAATGCACCACACAATTTGGCCCTCTCTGCTTTCCTGCGGACTCCATCCTCAAAAGCACCTGTTTTCGCTTTCGGCAACCTCCGGAGCAAAAAAGACAAACGTCCAGCTTTTGCTGCCACAGCAAAGGTGCCAGCGGGGAAAAGTAATGCTGGTTCTCACTTCCTCCTGGAACCCTTTCAAATGCCACAGTCAATTTGGCTCTCTCTGCTTTCCTGCGGACTCCATCCTCAAAAGCACCTTTTTTCGCTTTCGGCAGCCTCCGGAGCAAAAAAGACAAACGTCCAGCTTTTGCTGCCACAGCAAAGGTGCCAGCGGGGAAAAGTAATGCTGGTTCTCACTGCCTCCTGGAACCCTTTCAAATGCCACAGACAATTTGGCCCTCTCTGCTTTCCTGCGGACTCCATCCTCAAAAGCATCTGTTTTCGCTTTCGGCAACCTCCGGAGCAAAAAAGACAAACGTCCAGCTTTTGCTGCCACAGCAAAGGTGCCAGCGGGGAAAAGTAATGCTGGTTCTCACTGCCTCCTGGAACCATTTCAAATGCCCCCGACAATTTGGCCCTCTCTGCTTTCCTGCGGACTCCATCCTCAAAAGCACCTTTTTTCGCTTTCGGCAGGCTCCGGAGCAAAAAAGACAAACGTCCAGCTTTTGCTGCCACAGCAAAGGTGCCAGCGGGGAAAAGTAATGCTGGTTCTCACTTCCTCCTGGAACCCTTTCAAATGCCACAGACAATTTGGCCCTCTCTGCTTTCCTGCGGACTCCATCCTCAAAAGCACCTTTTTTCGCTTTCGGCAGCCTCCGGAGCAAAAAAGACAAACGTCCAGCTTTTGCTGCCACAGCAAAGGTGCCAGCGGGGAAAAGTAATGCTGGTTCTCACTTCCTCCTGGAACCCTTTCAAATACCACAGACAATTTGGCTCTCTCTGCTTTACTGCGGACTCCATCCTCAAAAGCACCTTTTTTCGCTTTCGGCAACCTCCGGAGCAAAAAAGACAAACGTCCAGCTTTTGCTGCCACAGCAAAGGTGCCAGCGGGGAAAAGTGATGCTGGTCCTCATTGCCTCTTGGAACCTCTTCAAATGCCACAGACAATTTGGCCCTCTCTGCTTTCCTGCGGACTCCATCCTCCAAAGCACGTGTTTTCGCTTTCGGCATCCTCAGGAGCAAAAAAGACAAACGTCCAGCTTTTGCTGCCACAGCAAAGGTGCCAGCGGGGAAAAGTAATGCTGGTTCTCACTGCCTCCTGGAACCATTTCAAATGCCCCACACAATTTGGCCTTCTCTGCTTTCCTGCGGACTCCATCCTCAAAAGCACCTGTTTTCGCTTTCGGCAACCTCCGGAGCAAAAAAGACAAACGTCCAGCTTTTGCTGCCACAGCAAAGGTGCCAGCGGGGAAAAGTAATGCTGGTTCTCACTTCCTCCTGGAACCCTTTCAAATGCCACAGACAATTTGGCTCTCTCTGCTTTACTGCGGACTCCATACTCCAAAGCACCTTTTTTCGCTTTCGGCAGCCTCCGGAGCAAAAAAGACAAACGTCCAGCTTTTGCTGCCACAGCAAAGGTGCCAGCGGGGAAAAGTAATGCTTGTTCTCACTGCCTCCTGGAACCCTTTCAAATGCCCCAGACAATTTTGCACTCTCTGCTTTCCTGCGGACTCCATCCTCAAAAGCACCTGTTTTTGCTTTCGGCAGCCTCCGGAGCAAAAAAGACAAACGTCCAGCTTTTGCTGCCACAGCAAAGGTGCCAGCGGGGAAAAGTAATGCTGGTTCTCACTGCCTCCTGGAACCCTTTCAAATGCCACAGTCAATTTGGCTCTCTCTGCTTTCCTGCAGACTCCATCCTCAAAAGCAGCTTTTTTCGCTTTCGGCAGCCTCCGGAGCAAAAAAGACAAACGTCCAGCTTTTGCTGCCACAGCAAAGGTGCCAGCGGGGAAAAGTAATGCTGGTTCTCACTGCCTCCTGGAACTCTGTCAAATGCCACAGACAATTTTGCACTCTCTGCTTTCCTGCGGACTCCATCCTCAAAAGCACCTGTTTTTGCTTTCGGCAGCCTCCGGAGCAAAAAAGACAAACGTCCAGCTTTTGCTGCCACAGCAAAGGTGCCAGCGGGGAAAAGTAATGCTGGTTCTCACTGCCTCCTGGAACCCTTTCAAATGCCACAGACAATTTGGCCCTCTCTGCTTTCCTGCGGACTCCATCCTCAAAAGCATCTGTTTTCGCTTTCGGCAGCCTCCGGAGCAAAAAAGACAAACGTCCAGCTTTTGCTGCCACAGCAAAGGTGCCAGCGGGGAAAAGTAATGCTGGTTCTCACTTCCTCCTGGGACCCTTTCAAATGCCACAGACAATTTGGCTCTCTCTGCTTTACTGCGGACTCCATCCTCCAAAGCACGTGTTTTCGCTTTCGGCAGCCTCCGGAGCAAAAAAGACAAACGTCCAGCTTTTGCTGCCACAGCAAAGGTGCCAGCGGGGAAAAGTAATGCTGGTTCTCACTGCCTCCTGGAACCCTTTCAAATGCCCCAGACAATTTGGCCCTCTCTACTTTCCTGCGGACTCCATCCTCAAAAGCACCTGTTTTCGCTTTCGGCAACCTCCGGAGCAAAAAAGACAAACGTCCAGCTTTTGCTGCCTCAGCAAAGGTGCCAGCGGGGAAAAGTGATGCTGGTCCTCATTGCCTCTTGGAACCTCTTCAAATGCCGCAGACAATTTGGCCCTCTCTGCTTTACTGCGGACTCCATCCTCCAAAGCACGTGTTTTCGCTTTTGGCATCCTCAGGAGCAAAAAAGACAAACGTCCAGCTTTTGCTGCCACAGCAAAGGTGCCAGCGGGGAAAAGTAATGCTGGTTCTCACTTCCTCCTGGAACCCTTTCAAATGCCACAGACAATTTGGCTCTCTCTGCTTTACTGCGGACTCCATCCTCCAAAGCACGTGTTTTCGCTTTCGGCAGCCTCCGGAGCAAAAAAGACAAACGTCCAGCTTTTGCTGCCACAGCAAAGGTGCCAGCGGGGAAAAGTAATGCTGGTTCTCACTGCCTCCTGGAACCCTTTCAAATGCACCACACAATTTGGCCCTCTCTGCTTTCCTGCGGACTCCATCCTCAAAAGCACCTGTTTTCGCTTTCGGCAACCTCCGGAGCAAAAAAGACAAACGTCCAGCTTTTGCTGCCACAGCAAAGGTGCCAGCGGGGAAAAGTGATGCTGGTCCTCATTGCCTCCTGGAACCTCTTCAAATGCCACAGACAATTTGGCCCTCTCTGCTTTCCTGCGGACTCCATCCTCCAAAGCACGTGTTTTCGCTTTCGGCAGCCTCCGGAGCAAAAAAGACAAACGTCCAGCTTTTCCTGCCACAGCAAAGGTGCCAGCGGGGAAAAGTAATGCTGGTTCTCACTGCCTCCTGGAACTCTGTCAAATGCCACAGACAATTTTGCACTCTCTGCTTTCCTGCGGACTCCATCCTCAAAAGCACCTGTTTTTGCTTTCGGCAGCCTCCGGAGCAAAAAAGACAAACGTCCAGCTTTTGCTGCCACAGCAAAGGTGCCAGCGGGGAAAAGTAATGCTGGTTCTCACTGCCTCCTGGAACCCTTACAAATGCCACAGACAATTTGGCCCTCTCTGCTTTCCTGCGGACTCCATCCTCAAAAGCATCTGTTTTCGCTTTCGGCAACCTCCGGAGCAAAAAAGACAAACGTCCAGCTTTTGCTGCCACAGCAAAGGTGCCAGCGGGGAAAAGTAATGCTGGTTCTCAGTGCCTCCTGGAACCCTTTCAAATGCACCACACAATTTGGCCCTCTCTGCTTTCCTGCGGACTCCATCCTCAAAAGCACCTGTTTTCGCTTTCGGCAACCTCCGGAGCAAAAAAGACAAACGTCCAGCTTTTGCTGCCACAGCAAAGGTGCCAGCGGGGAAAAGTAATGCTGGTTCTCACTTCCTCCTGGAACCCTTTCAAATGCCACAGTCAATTTGGCTCTCTCTGCTTTCCTGCGGACTCCATCCTCAAAAGCACCTTTTTTCGCTTTCGGCAGCCTCCGGAGCAAAAAAGACAAACGTCCAGCTTTTGCTGCCACAGCAAAGGTGCCAGCGGGGAAAAGTAATGCTGGTTCTCACTGCCTCCTGGAACCCTTTCAAATGCCCCAGACAATTTTGCACTCTCTGCTTTCCTGCGGACTCCATCCTCAAAAGCACCGGTTTTTGCTTTCGGCAGCCTCCGGAGCAAAAAAGACAAACGTCCAGCTTTTGCTGCCACAGCAAAGGTGCCAGCGGGGAAAAGTAATGCTGGTTCTCACTGCCTCCTGGAACTCTGTCAAATGCCACAGACAATTTTGCACTCTCTGCTTTCCTGCGGACTCCATCCTCAAAAGCACCGGTTTTTGCTTTCGGCAGCCTCCGGAGCAAAAAAGACAAACGTCCAGCTTTTGCTGCCACAGCAAAGGTGCCAGCGGGGAAAAGTAATGCTGGTTCTCACTGCCTCCTGGAACCCTTTCAAATGCCACAGACAATTTTGCACTCTCTGCTTTCCTGCGGACTCCATCCTCAAAAGCACCTGTTTTTGCTTTCGGCAGCCTCCGGAGCAAAAAAGACAAACGTCCAGCTTTTGCTGCCACAGCAAAGGTGCCAGCGGGGAAAAGTAATGCTGGTTCTCACTGCCTCCTGGAACCCTTTCAAATGCCACAGACAATTTGGCCCTCTCTGCTTTCCTGCGGACTCCATCCTCAAAAGCAAGTGTTTTCGCTTTCGGCAGCCTCCGGAGCAAAAAAGACAAACGTCCAGCTTTTGCTGCCACAGCAAAGGTGCCAGCGGGGAAAAGTAATGCTGGTTCTCACTGCCTCCTGGAACTCTGTCAAATGCCACAGACAATTTTGCACTCTCTGCTTTCCTGCGGACTCTATCCTCAAAAGCGCCTTTTTTCACTTTCGGCGCCCTCCGGTGGTTAAAAGACAAACGTCCAGCTTTTGCTGCCGCAGCAAAGGTGCCAGCGGGGAAAAGTAATGCTGGTTCTCACTGCCTCCTGGAACTCTTTCAAATGCCCCAGAAAATTTGGCCCTCTCTGCTTTCCTGCGGACTCCATCCTCAAAAGCACCTGTTTTTGCTTTCGGCAGCCTCCGGAGCAAAAAAGACAAACGTCCAGCTTTTGCTGCCACAGCAAAGGTGCCAGCGGGGAAAAGTAATGCTGGTTCTCACTGCCTCCTGGAACCCTTTCAAATGCCACAGTCAATTTGGCTCTCTCTGCTTTCCTGCGGACTCCATCCTCAAAAGCACCTTTTTTCGCTTTCGGCAGCCTCCGGAGCAAAAAAGACAAACGTCCAGCTTTTGCTGCCACAGCAAAGGTGCCAGCGGGGAAAAGTAATGCTGGTTCTCACTGCCTCCTGGAACTCTGTCAAATGCCACAGACAATTTTGCACTCTCTGCTTTCCTGCGGACTCCATCCTCAAAAGCACCTGTTTTTGCTTTCGGCAGCCTCCGGAGCAAAAAAGACAAACGTCCAGCTTTTGCTGCCACAGCAAAGGTGCCAGCGGGGAAAAGTAATGCTGGTTCTCACTGCCTCCTGGAACCCTTTCAAATGCCCCAGACAATTTGGCCCTCTCTGCTTTCCTGCGGACTCCATCCTCAAAAGCATCTGTTTTCGCTTTCGGCAACCTCCGGAGCAAAAAAGACAAACGTCCAGCTTTTGCTGCCACAGCAAAGGTGCCAGCGGGGAAAAGTAATGCTGGTTCTCACTGCCTCCTGGAACTCTTTCAAATGCCCCAGACAATTTGGCCCTCTCTGCTTTCCTGCGGACTCCATCCTCAAAAGCACCTTTTTTCGCTTTCGGCAGCCTCCTAAGCAAAAAAGACAAACGTCCAGCTTTTGCTGCCACAGCAAAGGTGCCAGCGGGGAAAAGTAATGCTGGTTCTCACTGCCTCCTGGAACCCTTTCAAATGCCACAGACAATTTGGCCCTCTCTGCTTTCCTGCGGACTCCATCCTCAAAAGCACGTGTTTTCGCTTTCGGCAGCCTCCGGAGCAAAAAAGACAAACGTCCAGCTTTTGCTGCCACAGCAAAGGTGCCAGCGGGGAAAAGTGATGCTGGTCCTCATTGCCTCCTGGAACCTCTTCAAATGCCACAGACAATTTGGCCCTCTCTGCTTTCCTGCGGACTCCATCCTCAAAAGCACGTGTTTTCGCTTTCGGCAGCCTCCGGAGCAAAAAAGACAAACGTCCAGCTTTTGCTGCCACAGCAAAGGTGCCAGCGGGGAAAAGTAATGCTGGTTCTCACTGCCTCCTGGAACCATTTCAAATGCCCCAGACAATTTGGCCTTCTCTGCTTTCCTGCGGACTCCATCCTCAAAAGCACCTGGTTTTGCTTTCGGCAGCCTCCGGAGCAAAAAAGACAAACGTCCAGCTTTTGCTGCCACAGCAAAGGTGCCAGCGGGGAAAAGTAATGCTGGTTCTCACTGCCTCCTGGAACCCTTTCAAATGCCACAGTCAATTTGGCTCTCTCTGCTTTCCTGCGGACTCCATCCTCAAAAGCACCTTTTTTCGCTTTCGGCAGCCTCCGGAGCAAAAAAGACAAACGTCCAGCTTTTGCTGCCACAGCAAAGGTGCCAGCGGGGAAAAGTAATGCTGGTTCTCACTGCCTCCTGGAACTCTGTCAAATGCCACAGACAATTTTGCACTCTCTGCTTTCCTGCGGACTCCATCCTCAAAAGCACCTATTTTTGCTTTCGGCAGCCTCCGGAGCAAAAAAGACAAACGTCCAGCTTTTGCTGCCACAGCAAAGGTGCCAGCGGGGAAAAGTAATGCTGGTTCTCACTTCCTCCTGGAACCTCTTCAAATGCCACAGACAATTTGGCCCTCTCTGCTTTCCTGCGGACTCCATCCTCCAAAGCACGTGTTTTCGCTTTCGGCATCCTCAGGATCAAAAAAGACAAACGTCCAGCTTTTGCTGCCACAGCAAAGGTGCCAGCGGGGAAAAGTAATGCTGGTTCTCACTGCCTCCTGGAACCATTTCAAATGCCCCAGACAATTTGCCCTTCTCTGCTTTCCTGCGGACTCCATCCTCAAAAGCACCTGTTTCGCTTTCGGCAACCTCCGGAGCAAAAAAGACAAACGTCCAGCTTTTGCTGCCACAGCAAAGGTGCCAGCAGGGAAAAGTAATGCTGGTTCTCACTGCCTCCTGGAACCCTTTCAAATGCCACAGTCAATTTGGCTCTCTCTGCTTTCCTGCGGACTCCATCCTCAAAAGCACCTGTTTTCGCTTTCGGCAGCCTCCGGAGCAAAAAAGACAAACGTCCAGCTTTTGCTGCCACATCAAAGGTGCCAGCGGGGAAAAGTAATGCTGGTTCTCACTGCCTCCTGGAACTCTGTCAAATGCCACAGACAATTTTGCACTCTCTGCTTTCCTGCGGACTCCATCCTCAAAAGCACCTGTTTTTGCTTTCGGCAGCCTCCGGAGCAAAAAAGACAAACGTCCAGCTTTTGCTGCCACAGCAAAGGTGCCAGCGGGGAAAAGTAATGCTGGTTCTCACTGCCTCCTGGAACCCTTACAAATGCCACAGACAATTTGGCCCTCTCTGCTTTCCTGCGGACTCCATCCTCAAAAGCATCTGTTTTCGCTTTCGGCAACCTCCGGAGCAAAAAAGACAAACGTCCAGCTTTTGCTGCCACAGCAAAGGTGCCAGCGGGGAAAAGTAATGCTGGTTCTCACTTCCTCCTGGAACCCTTTCAAATGCACCACACAATTTGGCCCTCTCTGCTTTCCTGCGGACTCCATCCTCAAAAGCACCTGTTTTCGCTTTCGGCATCCTCAGGAGCAAAAAAGACAAACGTCCAGCTTTTGCTGCCACAGCAAAGGTGCCAGCGGGGAAAAGTAATGCTGGTTCTCACTGCCTCCTGGAACCCCTTCAAATGCCCCACACAATTTGGCTCTCTCTGCTTTCCTGCGGACTCCATCCTCAAAAGCACCTTTTTTCACTTTCGGCGCCCTCCGGTGGTTAAAAGACAAACGTCCAGCTTTTGCTGCCGCAGCAAAGGTGCCAGCGGGGAAAAGTAATGCTGGTTCTCACTGCCTCCTGGAACCCTTTCAAATGCACCACACAATTTGGCCCTCTCTGCTTTCCTGCGGACTCCATCCTCAAAAGCACCTGTTTTCGCTTTCGGCAGCCTCAGGAGCAAAAAAGACAAACGTCCAGCTTTTGCTGCCACAGCAAAGGTGCCAGCGGGGAAAAGTAATGCTGGTTCTCACTGCCTCCTGGAACTCTGTCAAATGCCACAGACAATTTTGCACTCTCTGCTTTCCTGCGGACTCCATCCTCAAAAGCACCTATTTTTGCTTTCGGCAGCCTCCGGAGCAAAAAAGACAAACGTC
This sequence comes from Vanellus vanellus, assembly GCF_965231255.1. Lineage (NCBI taxonomy): Eukaryota > Metazoa > Chordata > Aves > Charadriiformes > Charadriidae > Vanellus > Vanellus vanellus. The sequence goes on from NW_028127852.1 coordinate 8,385, forward strand.
CAGCTTTTGCTGCCACAGCAAAGGTGCCAGCGGGGAAAAGTAATGCTGGTTCTCACTTCCTCCTGGAACCTCTTCAAATGCCACAGACAATTTGGCCCTCTCTGCTTTCCTGCGGACTCCATCCTCCAAAGCACGTGTTTTCGCTTTCGGCATCCTCAGGATCAAAAAAGACAAACGTCCAGCTTTTGCTGCCACAGCAAAGGTGCCAGCGGGGAAAAGTAATGCTGGTTCTCACTGCCTCCTGGAACCATTTCAAATGCCCCAGACAATTTGCCCTTCTCTGCTTTCCTGCGGACTCCATCCTCAAAAGCACCTGTTTCGCTTTCGGCAACCTCCGGAGCAAAAAAGACAAACGTCCAGCTTTTGCTGCCACAGCAAAGGTGCCAGCAGGGAAAAGTAATGCTGGTTCTCACTGCCTCCTGGAACCCTTTCAAATGCCACAGTCAATTTGGCTCTCTCTGCTTTCCTGCGGACTCCATCCTCAAAAGCACCTGTTTTCGCTTTCGGCAGCCTCCGGAGCAAAAAAGACAAACGTCCAGCTTTTGCTGCCACAGCAAAGGTGCCAGCGGGGAAAAGTAATGCTGGTTCTCACTGCCTCCTGGAACTCTGTCAAATGCCACAGACAATTTTGCACTCTCTGCTTTCCTGCGGACTCCATCCTCAAAAGCACCTGTTTTTGCTTTCGGCAGCCTCCGGAGCAAAAAAGACAAACGTCCAGCTTTTGCTGCCACAGCAAAGGTGCCAGCGGGGAAAAGTAATGCTGGTTCTCACTGCCTCCTGGAACCCTTACAAATGCCACAGACAATTTGGCCCTCTCTGCTTTCCTGCGGACTCCATCCTCAAAAGCATCTGTTTTCGCTTTCGGCAACCTCCGGAGCAAAAAAGACAAACGTCCAGCTTTTGCTGCCACAGCAAAGGTGCCAGCGGGGAAAAGTAATGCTGGTTCTCACTTCCTCCTGGAACCCTTTCAAATGCACCACACAATTTGGCCCTCTCTGCTTTCCTGCGGACTCCATCCTCAAAAGCACCTGTTTTCGCTTTCGGCATCCTCAGGAGCAAAAAAGACAAACGTCCAGCTTTTGCTGCCACAGCAAAGGTGCCAGCGGGGAAAAGTAATGCTGGTTCTCACTGCCTCCTGGAACCCCTTCAAATGCCCCAGACAATTTGGCTCTCTCTGCTTTCCTGCGGACTCTATCCTCAAAAGCGCCTTTTTTCACTTTCGGCGCCCTCCGGTGGTTAAAAGACAAACGTCCAGCTTTTGCTGCCGCAGCAAAGGTGCCAGCGGGGAAAAGTAATGCTGGTTCTCACTGCCTCCTGGAACCCTTTCAAATGCACCACACAATTTGGCCCTCTCTGCTTTCCTGCGGACTCCATCCTCAAAAGCACCTGTTTTCGCTTTCGGCAGCCTCAGGAGCAAAAAAGACAAACGTCCAGCTTTTGCTGCCACAGCAAAGGTGCCAGCGGGGAAATGTAATGCTGGTTCTCACTGCCTCCTGGAACTCTGTCAAATGCCACAGACAATTTTGCACTCTCTGCTTTCCTGCGGACTCCATCCTCAAAAGCACCTGTTTTTGCTTTCGGCAGCCTCCGGAGCAAAAAAGACAAACGTCCAGCTTTTGCTGCCACAGCAAAGGTGCCAGCGGGGAAACGTAATGCTGGTTCTCACTGCCTCCTGGAACCCTTTCAAATGCCACAGACAATTTGGCCCTCTCTGCTTTCCTGCGGACTCCATCCTCAAAAGCATCTGTTTTCGCTTTCGGCATCCTCAGGAGCAAAAAAGACAAACGTCCAGCTTTTGCTGCCACAGCAAAGGTGCCAGCGGGGAAAAGTGATGCTGGTCCTCATTGCCTCCTGGAACCTCTTCAAATGCCACAGACAATTTGGCCCTCTCTGCTTTCCTGCGGACTCCATCCTCAAAAGCACGTGTTTTCGCTTTCGGCAGCCTCCGGAGCAAAAAAGACAAACGTCCAGCTTTTGCTGCCACAGCAAAGGTGCCAGCGGGGAAAAGTAATGCTGGTTCTCACTGCCTCCTGGAACCATTTCAAATGCCCCAGACAATTTGGCCTTCTCTGCTTTCCTGCGGACTCCATCCTCAAAAGCACCTGTTTTCGCTTTCGGCAGCCTCCGGAGCAAAAAAGACAAACGTCCAGCTTTTGCTGCCACAGCAAAGGTGCCAGCGGGGAAAAGTAATGCTGGTTCTGACTGCCTCCTGGAACCCTTTCAAATGCCACAGTCAATTTGGCTCTCTCTGCTTTCCTGCGGACTCCATCCTCAAAAGCACCTTTTTTCGCTTTCGGCAGCCTCCGGAGCAAAAAAGACAAACGTCCAGCTTTTGCTGCCACAGCAAAGGTGCCAGCGGGGAAAAGTAATGCTGGTTCTCACTGCCTCCTGGAACTCTGTCAAATGCCACAGACAATTTTGCACTCTCTGCTTTCCTGCGGACTCCATCCTCAAAAGCACCTATTTTTGCTTTCGGCAGCCTCCGGAGCAAAAAAGACAAACGTCCAGCTTTTGCTGCCACAGCAAAGGTGCCAGCGGGGAAAAGTGATGCTGGTCCTCATTGCCTCCTGGAACCTCTTCAAATGCCACAGACAATTTGGCCCTCTCTGCTTTCCTGCGGACTCCATCCTCCAAAGCACGTGTTTTCGCTTTCGGCATCCTCAGGAGCAAAAAAGACAAACGTCCAGCTTTTGCTGCCACAGCAAAGGTGCCAGCGGGGAAAAGTAATGCTGGTTCTCACTGCCTCCTGGAACCATTTCAAATGCCCCAGACAATTTGCCCTTCTCTGCTTTCCTGCGGACTCCATCCTCAAAAGCACCTTTTTTCGCTTTCGGCAACCTCGGGAGCAAAAAAGATAAACGTCCAGCTTTTGCTGCCACAGCAAAGGTGCCAGCAGGGAAAAGTAATGCTGGTTCTCACTGCCTCCTGGAACCCTTTCAAATGCCACAGTCAATTTGGCTCTCTCTGCTTTCCTGCGGACTCCATCCTCAAAAGCACCTGTTTTCGCTTTCGGCAGCCTCCGGAGCAAAAAAGACAAACGTCCAGCTTTTGCTGCCACATCAAAGGTGCCAGCGGGGAAAAGTAATGCTGGTTCTCACTGCCTCCTGGAACTCTGTCAAATGCCACAGACAATTTTGCACTCTCTGCTTTCCTGCGGACTCCATCCTCAAAAGCACCTGTTTTTGCTTTCGGCAGCCTCCGGAGCAAAAAAGACAAACGTCCAGCTTTTGCTGCCACAGCAAAGGTGCCAGCGGGGAAAAGTAATGCTGGTTCTCACTGCCTCCTGGAACCCTTTCAAATGCCACAGACAATTTGGCCCTCTCTGCTTTCCTGCGGACTCCATCCTCAAAAGCATCTGTTTTCGCTTTCGGCAACCTCCGGAGCAAAAAAGACAAACGTCCAGCTTTTGCTGCCACAGCAAAGGTGCCAGCGGGGAAAAGTAATGCTGGTTCTCACTGCTTCCTGGAACCCTTTCAAATGCACCACACAATTTGGCCCTCTCTGCTTTCCTGCGGACTCCATCCTCAAAAGCACCTGTTTTCGCTTTCGGCATCCTCAGGAGCAAAAAAGACAAACGTCCAGCTTTTGCTGCCACAGCAAAGGTGCCAGCGGGGAAAAGTAATGCTGGTTCTCACTGCCTCCTGGAACCCCTTCAAATGCCCCAGACAATTTGGCTCTCTCTGCTTTCCTGCGGACTCTATCCTCAAAAGCGCCTTTTTTCACTTTCAGCGCCCTCCGGTGGTTAAAAGACAAACGTCCAGCTTTTACTGCCGCAGCAAAGGTGCCAGCGGGGAAAAGTAATGCTGGTTCTCACTGCCTCCTGGAACCCTTTCAAATGCACCACACAATTTGGCCCTCTCTGCTTTCCTGCGGACTCCATCCTCAAAAGCACCTGTTTTTGCTTTCGGCAGCCTCCGGAGCAAAAAAGACAAACGTCCAGCTTTTGCTGCCACAGCAAAGGTGCCAGCGGGGAAACGTAATGCTGGTTCTCACTGCCTCCTGGAACCCTTTCAAATGCCACAGACAATTTGGCCCTCTCTGCTTTCCTGCGGACTCCATCCTCAAAAGCATCTGTTTTCGCTTTCGGCAACCTCCGGAGCAAAAAAGACAAACGTCCAGCTTTTGCTGCCACAGCAAAGGTGCCAGCAGGGAAAAGTAATGCTGGTTCTCACTGCCTCCTGGAACGCTTTCAAATGCCAGAGACAATTTTGCACTCTCTGCTTTCCTGCGGACTCCATCCTCAAAAGCACCTGTTTTTGCTTTCGGCATCCTCAGGAGCAAAAAAGACAAACGTCCAGCTTTTGCTGCCACAGCAAAGGTGCCAGCGGGGAAAAGTAATGCTGGTTCTCACTGCCTCCTGGAACCCTTTCAAATGCCACAGTCAATTTGGCTCTCTCTGCTTTCCTGCGGACTCCATCCTCCAAAGCACGTGTTTTCGCTTTCGGCAGCCTCCGGAGCAAAAAAGACAAACGTCCAGCTTTTGCTGCCACAGCAAAGCTGCCAGCGGGGAAAAGTAATGCTGGTTCTCACTTCCTCCTGGAACCCTTTCAAATGCCACAGACAATTTGGCGCTCTCTGCTTTACTGCGGACTCCATCCTCAAAAGCAACTTTTTTCGCTTTCGGCAGCCTCCAGAGCAAAAAAGACAAACGTCCAGCTTTTGCTGCCACAGCAAAGGTGCCAGCGGGGAAAAGTAATGCTGGTTCTCACTTCCTCCTGGAACCCTTTCAAATGCCACAGACAATTTGTCTCTCTCTGCTTTCCTGCGGACTCCATCCTCAAAAGCACCTTTTTTCGCTTTCGGCAGCCTCCGGAGCAAAAAAGACAAACGTCCAGCTTTTGCTGCCACAGCAAAGGTGCCAGCGGGGAAAAGTAATGCTGGTTCTCACTGCCTCCTGGAACCCTTTCAAATGCCACAGTCAATTTGGCTCTCTCTGCTTTCCTGCGGACTCCATCCTCAAAAGCACCTTTTTTCGCTTTCGGCAGCCTCCGGAGCAAAAAAGACAAACGTCCAGCTTTTGCTGCCACAGCAAAGGTGCCAGCGGGGAAAAGTAATGCTGGTTCTCACTGCCTCCTGGAACTCTGTCAAATGCCACAGACAATTTTGCACTCTCTGCTTTCCTGCGGACTCCATCCTCAAAAGCACCTGTTTTTGCTTTCGGCAGCCTCCGGAGCAAAAAAGACAAACGTCCAGCTTTTGCTGCCACAGCAAAGGTGCCAGCGGGGAAAAGTAATGCTGGTTCTCACTGCCTCCTGGAACCCTTTCAAATGCCACAGACAATTTGGCCCTCTCTGCTTTCCTGCGGACTCCATCCTCAAAAGCATCTGTTTTCGCTTTCGGTAACCTCCGGAGCAAAAAAGACAAACGTCCAGCTTTTGCTGCCACAGCAAAGGTGCCAGCGGGGAAAAGTAATGCTGGTTCTCACTGCCTCCTGGAACCCTTTCAAATGCCCCAGACAATTTGGCCCTCTCTGCTTTCCTGCGGACTCCATCCTCAAAAGCACCTGTTTTCGCTTTCGGCAGCCTCCGGAGCAAAAAAGACAAACGTCCAGCTTTTGCTGCCACAGCAAAGGTGCCAGCGGGGAAAAGTAATGCTGGTTCTCACTGCCTCCTGGAACCCTTTCAAATGCCCCAGACAATTTTGCACTCTCTGCTTTCCTGCGGACTCCATCCTCAAAAGCACCTGTTTTTGCTTTCGGCAGCCTCCGGAGCAAAAAAGACAAACGTCCAGCTTTTGCTGCCACAGCAAAGGTGCCAGCGGGGAAAAGTAATGCTGGTTCTCACTGCCTCCTGGAACCCTTTCAAATGCCACAGTCAATTTGGCTCTCTCTGCTTTCCTGCGGACTCCATCCTCAAAAGCACCTTTTTTCGCTTTCGGCAGCCTCCGGAGCAAAAAAGACAAACGTCCAGCTTTTGCTGCCACAGCAAAGGTGCCAGCGGGGAAAAGTAATGCTGGTTCTCACTGCCTCCTGGAACCCTTTCAAATGCCACAGACAATTTGGCCCTCTCTGCTTTCCTGCGGACTCCATCCTCAAAAGCATCTGTTTTCGCTTTCGGCAACCTCCGGAGCAAAAAAGACAAACGTCCAGCTTTTGCTGCCACAGCAAAGGTGCCAGCGGGGAAAAGTAATGCTGGTTCTCACTTCCTCCTGGAACCCTTTCAAATGCCACAGTCAATTTGGCTCTCTCTGCTTTCCTGCGGACTCCATCCTCAAAAGCACCTTTTTTCGCTTTCGGCAGCCTCCGGAGCAAAAAAGACAAACGTCCAGCTTTTGCTGCCACAGCAAAGGTGCCAGCGGGGAAAAGTAATGCTGGTTCTCACTGCCTCCTGGAACTCTGTCAAATGCCACAGACAATTTTGCACTCTCTGCTTTCCTGCGGACTCTATCCTCAAAAGCGCCTTTTTTTACTTTCGGCGCCCTCCGGTTGTTAAAAGACAAACGTCCAGCTTTTGCTGCCACAGCAAAGGTGCCAGCGGGGAAAAGTGATGCTGGTTCTCACTGCCTCCTGGAACTCTTTCAAATGCCCCAGAAAATTTGGCTCTCTCTGCTTTCATGCGGACTCCATCCTCAAAAGCATCTGTTTTCGCTTTCGGCAGCCTCCGGAGCAAAAAAGACAAACGTCCAGCTTTTGCTGCCACAGCAAAGGTGCCAGCGGGGAAAAGTAATGCTGGTTCTCACTTCCTCCTGGAACCCTTTCAAATGCCACAGTCAATTTGGCCCTCTCTGCTTTCCTGCGGACTCCATCCTCAAAAGCACCTTTTTTCGCTTTCGGCAGCCTCCGGAGCAAAAAAGACAAACGTCCAGCTTTTGCTGCCACAGCAAAGGTGCCAGCGGGAAAAGTAATGCTGGTTCTCACTGCCTCCTGGAACTCTTTCAAATGCCACAGACAATTTTGCACTCTCTGCTTTCCTGCGGACTCCATCCTCAAAAGCACCTGTTTTTGATTTCGGCAGCCTCCGGAGCAAAAAAGACAAACGTCCAGCTTTTGCTGCCACAGCAAAGGTGCCAGCGGGGAAAAGTAATGCTGGTTCTCACTGCCTCCTGGAACCCTTTCAAATGCCACAGTCAATTTGGCTCTCTCTGCTTTCCTGCGGACTCCATCCTCAAAAGCACCTTTTTTCGCTTTCGGCAGCCTCCGGAGCAAAAAAGACAAACGTCCAGCTTTTGCTGCCACAGCAAAGGTGCCAGCGGGGAAAAGTAATGCTGGTTCTCACTGCCTCCTGGAACTCTGTCAAATGCCACAGACAATTTTGCACTCTCTGCTTTCCTGCGGACTCCATCCTCAAAAGCATCTGTTTTCGCTTTCGGCAACCTCCGGAGCAAAAAAGACAAACGTCCAGCTTTTGCTGCCACAGCAAAGGTGCCAGCGGGGAAAAGTAATGCTGGTTCTCACTGCCTCCTGGAACCCTTTCAAATGCCCCAGACAATTTGGCCCTCTCTGCTTTCCTGCGGACTCCATCCTCAAAAGCACCTTTTTTCGCTTTCGGCAGCCTCCGGAGCAAAAAAGACAAACGTCCAGCTTTTGCTGCCACAGCAAAGGTGCCAGCGGGGAAAAGTAATGCTGGTTCTCACTGCCTCCTGGAACCTCTTCAAATGCCACAGACAATTTGGCCCTCTCTGCTTTCCTGCGGACTCCATCCTCAAAAGCACCTGTTTTGGCTTTCGGCATCCTCAGGATCAAAAAAGACAAACGTCCAGCTTTTGCTGCCACAGCAAAGGTGCCAGCGGGGAAAAGTAATGCTGGTTCTCCCTGCCTCCCGGAACCCCTTCAAATGCCCCAGACAATTTGGCTCTCTCTGCTTTCCTGCGGACTCTATCCTCAAAAGCGCCTTTTTTCATTTTCGGCGCCCTCCTGTGGTTAAAAGACAAACGTCCAGGTTTTGCTGCCGCAGCAAAGGTGCCAGCGGGGAAAAGTAATGCTGGTTCTCACTGCCTCCTGGAACCCTTTCAAATGCCCCAGACAATTTAGCCCTCTCTGCTTTCCTGCGGACTCCATCCTCAAAAGCACCTGGTTTTGCTTTCGGCAGCCTCCGGAGCAAAAAAGACAAACGTCCAGCTTTTGCTGCCACAGCAAAGGTGCCAGCGGGGAAAAGTAATGCTGGTTCTCACTGCCTCCTGGAACTCTGTCAAATGCCACAGACAATTTTGCACTCTCTGCTTTCCTGCGGACTCCATCCTCAAAAGCACCTGTTTTTGCTTTCGGCAGCCTCCGGAGCAAAAAAGACAAACGTCCAGCTTTTGCTGCCACAGCAAAGGTGCCAGCGGGGAAAAGTGATGCTGGTTCTCACTGCCTCCTGGAACCCCTTCAAATGCCCCAGACAATTTTGCACTCTCTGCTTTCCTGCGGACTCCATCCTCAAAAGCACCTGTTTTTGCTTTCGGCAGCCTCCGGAGCAAAAAAGACAAACGTCCAGCTTTTGCTGCCACAGCAAAGGTGCCAGCGGGGAAAAGTAATGCTGGTTCTCACTGCCTCCTGGAACCCTTTCAAATGCCACAGTCAATTTGGCTCTCTCTGCTTTCCTGCGGACTCCATCCTCAAAAGCACCTTTTTTCGCTTTCGGCAGCCTCCGGAGCAAAAAAGACAAACGTCCAGCTTTTGCTGCCACAGCAAAGGTGCCAGCGGGGAAAAGTAATGCTGGTTCTCACTGCCTCCTGGAACCCTTTCAAATGCCACAGACAATTTGGCCCTCTCTGCTTTCCTGCGGACTCCATCCTCAAAAGCATCTGTTTTCGCTTTCGGCAACCTCCGGAGCAAAAAAGACAAACGTCCAGCTTTTGCTGCCACAGCAAAGGTGCCAGCGGGGAAAAGTAATGCTGGTTCTCACTTCCTCCTGGAACCCTTTCAAATGCCACAGTCAATTTGGCTCTCTCTGCTTTCCTGCGGACTCCATCCTCAAAAGCACCTTTTTTCGCTTTCGGCAGCCTCCGGAGCAAAAAAGACAAACGTCCAGCTTTTGCTGCCACAGCAAAGGTGCCAGCGGGGAAAAGTAATGCTGGTTCTCACTGCCTCCTGGAACTCTGTCAAATGCCACAGACAATTTTGCACTCTCTGCTTTCCTGCGGACTCTATCCTCAAAAGCGCCTTTTTTTACTTTCGGCGCCCTCCGGTTGTTAAAAGACAAACGTCCAGCTTTTGCTGCCACAGCAAAGGTGCCAGCGGGGAAAAGTGATGCTGGTTCTCACTGCCTCCTGGAACTCTTTCAAATGCCCCAGAAAATTTGGCTCTCTCTGCTTTCATGCGGACTCCATCCTCAAAAGCATCTGTTTTCGCTTTCGGCAGCCTCCGGAGCAAAAAAGACAAACGTCCAGCTTTTGCTGCCACAGCAAAGGTGCCAGCGGGGAAAAGTAATGCTGGTTCTCACTTCCTCCTGGAACCCTTTCAAATGCCACAGTCAATTTGGCTCTCTCTGCTTTCCTGCGGACTCCATCCTCAAAAGCACCTTTTTTCGCTTTCGGCAGCCTCCGGAGCAAAAAAGACAAACGTCCAGCTTTTGCTGCCACAGCAAAGGTGCCAGCGGGGAAAAGTAATGCTGGTTCTCACTGCCTCCTGGAACTCTTTCAAATGCCACAGACAATTTTGCACTCTCTGCTTTCCTGCGGACTCCATCCTCAAAAGCACCTGTTTTTGATTTCGGCAGCCTCCGGAGCAAAAAAGACAAACGTCCAGCTTTTGCTGCCACAGCAAAGGTGCCAGCGGGGAAAAGTAATGCTGGTTCTCACTGCCTCCTGGAACCCTTTCAAATGCCACAGTCAATTTGGCTCTCTCTGCTTTCCTGCGGACTCCATCCTCAAAAGCACCTTTTTTCGCTTTCGGCAGCCTCCGGAGCAAAAAAGACAAACGTCCAGCTTTTGCTGCCACAGCAAAGGTGCCAGCGGGGAAAAGTAATGCTGGTTCTCACTGCCTCCTGGAACTCTGTCAAATGCCACAGACAATTTTGCACTCTCTGCTTTCCTGCGGACTCCATCCTCAAAAGCATCTGTTTTCGCTTTCGGCAACCTCCGGAGCAAAAAAGACAAACGTCCAGCTTTTGCTGCCACAGCAAAGGTGCCAGCGGGGAAAAGTAATGCTGGTTCTCACTGCCTCCTGGAACCCTTTCAAATGCACCACACAATTTGGCCCTCTCTGCTTTCCTGCGGACTCCATCCTCAAAAGCACCTTTTTTCGCTTTCGGCAGCCTCCGGAGCAAAAAAGACAAACGTCCAGCTTTTGCTGCCACAGCAAAGGTGCCAGCGGGAAAAGTAATGCTGGTTCTCACTGCCTCCTGGAACCTCTTCAAATGCCACAGACAATTTGGCCCTCTCTGCTTTCCTGCGGACTCCATCCTCAAAAGCACCTGTTTTGGCTTTCGGCATCCTCAGGATCAAAAAAGACAAACGTCCAGCTTTTGCTGCCACAGCAAAGGTGCCAGCGGGGAAAAGTAATGCTGGTTCTCCCTGCCTCCCGGAACCCCTTCAAATGCCCCAGACAATTTGGCTCTCTCTGCTTTCCTGCGGACTCTATCCTCAAAAGCGCCTTTTTTCATTTTCGGCGCCCTCCTGTGGTTAAAAGACAAACGTCCAGCTTTTGCTGCCGCAGCAAAGGTGCCAGCGGGGAAAAGTAATGCTGGTTCTCACTGCCTCCTGGAACCCTTTCAAATGCCCCAGACAATTTGGCCCTCTCTGCTTTCCTGCGGACTCCATCCTCAAAAGCACCTGGTTTTGCTTTCGGCAGCCTCCGGAGCAAAAAAGACAAACGTCCAGCTTTTGCTGCCACAGCAAAGGTGCCAGCGGGGAAAAGTAATGCTGGTTCTCACTGCCTCCTGGAACTCTGTCAAATGCCACAGACAATTTTGCACTCTCTGCTTTCCTGCGGACTCCATCCTCAAAAGCACCTGTTTTTGCTTTCGGCAGCCTCCGGAGCAAAAAAGACAAACGTCCAGCTTTTGCTGCCACAGCAAAGGTGCCAGCGGGGAAAAGTAATGCTGGTTCTCACTGCCTCCTGGAACCCTTTCAAATGCCACAGACAATTTGGCCCTCTCTGCTTTCCTGCGGACTCCATCCTGAAAAGCATCTGTTTTCGCTTTCGGCAGCCTCCGGAGCAAAAAAGACAAACGTCCAGCTTTTGCTGCCACAGCAAAGGTGCCAGCGGGGAAAAGTAATGCTGGTTCTCACTTCCTCCTGGAACCCTTTCAAATGCCCCAGACAATTTGGCTCTCTCTGCTTTACTGCGGACTCCATCCTCCAAAGCACGTGCTTTCGCTTTCGGCATCCTCAGGAGCAAAAAAGACAAACGTCCAGCTTTTGCTGCCACAGCAAAGGTGCCAGCGGGGAAAAGTAATGCTGGTTCTCACTTCCTCCTGGAACCCTTTCAAATGCCACAGACAATTTGGCTCTCTCTGCTTTACTGCGGACTCCATCCTCCAAAGCACGTGTTTTCGCTTTCGGCAGCCTCCGGAGCAAAAAAGACAAACGTCCAGCTTTTGCTGCCACAGCAAAGGTGCCAGCGGGGAAAAGTGATGCTGGTCCTCATTGCCTCTTGGAACCTCTTCAAATGCCACAGACAATTTGGCCCTCTCTGCTTTCCTGCGGACTCCATCCTCCAAAGCACCTGTTTTCGCTTTCGGCAGCCTCAGGAGCAAAAAAGACAAACGTCCAGCTTTTGCTGCCACAGCAAAGGTGCCAGCGGGGAAAAGTAATGCTGGTTCTCACTGCCTCCTGGAACCATTTCAAATGCCACAGACAATTTGCCCTTCTCAGCTTTCCTGCGGACTCCATCCTCAAATGCACCTGTTTTCGCTTTCGGCAACCTCCGGAGCAAAAAAGACAAACGTCCAGCTTTTGCTGCCACAGCAAAGGTGCCAGTGGGGAAAAGTAATGCTGGTTCTCACTGCCTCCTGGAACCCTTTCAAATGCCACAGACAATTTGGCTCTCTCTGCTTTCCTGCGGACTCCATCCTCAAAAGCACCTTTTTTCGCTTTCGGCAGCCTCCGGAGCAAAAAAGACAAACGTCCAGCTTTTGCTGCCACAGCAAAGGTGCCAGCGGGGAAAAGTAATGCTGGTTCTCACTGCCTCCTGGAGCTCTGTCAAATGCCACAGACAATTTTGCACTCTCTGCTTTCCTGCGGACTCCATCCTCAAAAGCATCTGTTTTTGCTTTCGGCAGCCTCCGGAGCAAAAAAGACAAACGTCCAGCTTTTGCTGCCACAGCAAAGGTGCCAGCGGGGAAAAGTAATGCTGGTTCTCACTGCCTCCTGGAACCCTTTCAAATGCACCACACAATTTGGCCCTCTCTGCTTTCCTGCGGACTCCATCCTCAAAAGCACCTTTTTTCGCTTTCGGCAGCCTCCGGAGCAAAAAAGACAAACGTCCAGCTTTTGCTGCCACAGCAAAGGTGCCAGCGGGAAAAGTAATGCTGGTTCTCACTGCCTCCTGGAACCTCTTCAAATGCCACAGACAATTTGGCCCTCTCTGCTTTCCTGCGGACTCCATCCTCAAAAGCACCTGTTTTGGCTTTCGGCATCCTCAGGATCAAAAAAGACAAACGTCCAGCTTTTGCTGCCACAGCAAAGGTGCCAGCGGGGAAAAGTAATGCTGGTTCTCCCTGCCTCCCGGAACCCCTTCAAATGCCCCAGACAATTTGGCTCTCTCTGCTTTCCTGCGGACTCTATCCTCAAAAGCGCCTTTTTTCATTTTCGGCGCCCTCCTGTGGTTAAAAGACAAACGTCCAGCTTTTGCTGCCGCAGCAAAGGTGCCAGCGGGGAAAAGTAATGCTGGTTCTCACTGCCTCCTGGAACCCTTTCAAATGCCCCAGACAATTTGGCCCTCTCTGCTTTCCTGCGGACTCCATCCTCAAAAGCACCTGGTTTTGCTTTCGGCAGCCTCCGGAGCAAAAAAGACAAACGTCCAGCTTTTGCTGCCACAGCAAAGGTGCCAGCGGGGAAAAGTAATGCTGGTTCTCACTGCCTCCTGGAACTCTGTCAAATGCCACAGACAATTTTGCACTCTCTGCTTTCCTGCGGACTCCATCCTCAAAAGCACCTGTTTTTGCTTTCGGCAGCCTCCGGAGCAAAAAAGACAAACGTCCAGCTTTTGCTGCCACAGCAAAGGTGCCAGCGGGGAAAAGTAATGCTGGTTCTCACTGCCTCCTGGAACCCTTTCAAATGCCACAGACAATTTGGCCCTCTCTGCTTTCCTGCGGACTCCATCCTCAAAAGCACCTTTTTTCGCTTTCGGCAGCCTCCGGAGCAAAAAAGACAAACGTCCAGCTTTTGCTGCCACAGCAAAGGTGCCAGCGGGGAAAAGTAATGCTGGTTCTCACTTCCTCCTGGAACCCTTTCAAATGCCCCAGACAATTTGGCTCTCTCTGCTTTACTGCGGACTCCATCCTCCAAAGCACGTGCTTTCGCTTTCGGCATCCTCAGGAGCAAAAAAGACAAACGTCCAGCTTTTGCTGCCACAGCAAAGGTGCCAGCGGGGAAAAGTAATGCTGGTTCTCACTTCCTCCTGGAACCCTTTCAAATGCCACAGACAATTTGGCTCTCTCTGCTTTACTGCGGACTCCATCCTCCAAAGCACGTGTTTTCGCTTTCGGCAGCCTCCGGAGCAAAAAAGACAAACGTCCAGCTTTTGCTGCCACAGCAAAGGTGCCAGCGGGGAAAAGTGATGCTGGTCCTCATTGCCTCTTGGAACCTCTTCAAATGCCACAGACAATTTGGCCCTCTCTGCTTTCCTGCGGACTCCATCCTCCAAAGCACCTGTTTTCGCTTTCGGCAGCCTCAGGAGCAAAAAAGACAAACGTCCAGCTTTTGCTGCCACAGCAAAGGTGCCAGCGGGGAAAAGTAATGCTGGTTCTCACTGCCTCCTGGAACCATTTCAAATGCCACAGACAATTTGCCCTTCTCAGCTTTCCTGCGGACTCCATCCTCAAATGCACCTGTTTTCGCTTTCGGCAACCTCCGGAGCAAAAAAGACAAACGTCCAGCTTTTGCTGCCACAGCAAAGGTGCCAGTGGGGAAAAGTAATGCTGGTTCTCACTGCCTCCTGGAACCCTTTCAAATGCCACAGACAATTTGGCTCTCTCTGCTTTCCTGCGGACTCCATCCTCAAAAGCACCTTTTTTCGCTTTCGGCAGCCTCCGGAGCAAAAAAGACAAACGTCCAGCTTTTGCTGCCACAGCAAAGGTGCCAGCGGGGAAAAGTAATGCTGGTTCTCACTGCCTCCTGGAGCTCTGTCAAATGCCACAGACAATTTTGCACTCTCTGCTTTCCTGCGGACTCCATCCTCAAAAGCATCTGTTTTTGCTTTCGGCAGCCTCCGGAGCAAAAAAGACAAACGTCCAGCTTTTGCTGCCACAGCAAAGGTGCCAGCGGGGAAAAGTAATGCTGGTTCTCACTGCCTCCTGGAACCCTTTCATATGCACCACACAATTTGGCCCTCTCTGCTTTCCTGCGGACTCCATCCTCAAAAGCATCTGTTTTCGCTTTCGGCAGCCTCCGGAGCAAAAAAGACAAACGTCCAGCTTTTGCTGCCACAGCAAAGGTGCCAGCGGGGAAAAGTAATGCTGGTTCTCACTGCCTCCTGGAACCCCTTCAAATGCCCCAGACAATTTGGCTCTCTCTGCTTTCCTGCGGACTCTATCCTCAAAAGCGCCTTTTTTCACTTTCGGCGCCCTCCGGTGGTTAAAAGACAAACGTCCATGTTTTGCTTCCGCAGCAAAGGTGCCAGCGGGGAAAAGTAATGCTGGTTCTCACTGCCTCCTGGAACCCTTTCAAATGCACCACACAATTTGGCCCTCTCTGCTTTCCTGCGGACTCCATCCTCAAAAGCACCTTTTTTCGCTTTCGGCAGCCTCCGGAGCAAAAAAGACAAACGTCCAGCTTTTGCTGCCACAGCAAAGGTGCCAGCGGGGAAAAGTAATGCTGGTTCTCACTGCCTCCTGGAACTCTTTCAAATGCCACAGACAATTTTGCACTCTCTGCTTTCCTGCGGACTCCATCCTCAAAAGCACCTGTTTTTGCTTTCGGCAGCCTCCGGAGCAAAAAAGACAAACGTCCAGCTTTTGCTGCCAGAGCAAAGGTGCCAGCGGGGAAAAGTAATGCTGGTTCTCACTGCCTCCTGGAACCCTTTCAAATGCCACAGTCAATTTGGCTCTCTCTGCTTTCCTGCGGACTCCATCCTCAAAAGCACCTTTTTTCGCTTTCGGCAGCCTCCGGAGCAAAAAAGACAAACGTCCAGCTTTTGCTGCCACAGCAAAGGTGCCAGCGGGGAAAAGTAATGCTGGTTCTCACTGCCTCCTGGAACTCTGTCAAATGCCACAGACAATTTTGCACTCTCTGCTTTCCTGCGGACTCCATCCTCAAAAGCACCTGTTTTTGCTTTCGGCAGCCTCCGGAGCAAAAAAGACAAACGTCCAGCTTTTGCTGCCACAGCAAAGGTGCCAGCGGGGAAAAGTAATGCTGGTTCTCACTGCCTCCTGGAACCCTTTCAAATGCCCCAGACAATTTGGCCCTCTCTGCTTTCCTGCGGACTCCATCCTCAAAAGCATCTGTTTTCGCTTTCGGCAACCTCCGGAGCAAAAAAGACAAACGTCCAGCTTTTGCTGCCACAGCAAAGGTGCCAGCGGGGAAAAGTAATGCTGGTTCTCACTGCCTCCTGGAACCTCTTCAAATGCCACAGACAATTTGGCCCTCTCTGCTTTCCTGCGGACTCCATCCTCAAAAGCACCTGTTTTCGCTTTCGGCATCCTCAGGATCAAAAAAGACAAACGTCCAGCTTTTGCTGCCACAGCAAAGGTGCCAGTGGGGAAAAGTAATGCTGGTTCTCACTGCCTCCTGGAACTCTTTCAAATGCCCCAGACAATTTGGCCCTCTCTGCTTTCCTGCGGACTCCATCCTCAAAAGCACCTTTTTTCTCTTTCGGCAGCCTCCGGAACAAAAAAGACAAACGTCCAGCTTTTGCTGCCACAGCAAAGGTGCCAGCGGGGAAAAGTAATGCTGGTTCTCACTGCCTCCTGGAACCTCTTCAAATGCCACAGACAATTTGGCCCTCTCTGCTTTCCTGCGGACTCCATCCTCAAATGCACCTGTTTTCGCTTTCGGCAACCTCCGGAGCAAAAAAGACAAACGTCCAGCTTTTGCTGCCACAGCAAAGGTGCCAGCGGGGAAAAGTAATGCTGGTTCTCACTGCCTCCTGGAACCCTTTCAAATGCCACAGACAATTTGGCTCTCTCTGCTTTCCTGCGGACTCCATCCTCAAAAGCACCTTTTTTCGCTTTCGGCAGCCTCCGGAGCAAAAAAGACAAACGTCCAGCTTTTGCTGCCACAGCAAAGGTGCCAGCGGGGAAAAGTAATGCTGGTTCTCACTGCCTCCTGGAGCTCTGTCAAATGCCACAGACAATTTTGCACTCTCTGTTTTCCTGCGGACTCCATCCTCAAAAGCATCTGTTTTTGCTTTTGGCAGCCTCCGGAGCAAAAAAGACAAACGTCCAGCTTTTGCTGCCACAGCAAAGGTGCCAGCGGGGAAAAGTAATGCTGGTTCTCACTGCCTCCTGGAACCCTTTCAAATGCACCACACAATTTGGCCCTCTCTGCTTTCCTGCGGACTCCATCCTCAAAAGCACCTGTTTTCGCTTTCGGCAACCTCCGGAGCAAAAAAGACAAACGTCCAGCTTTTGCTGCCACAGCAAAGGTGCCAGCGGGGAAAAGTAATGCTGGTTCTCACTGCCTCCTGGAACCCCTTCAAATGCCCCAGACAATTTGGCTCTCTCTGCTTTCCTGCGGACTCTATCCTCAAAAGCGCCTTTTTTCACTTTCGGCGCCCTCCGGTGGTTAAAAGACAAACGTCCAGCTTTTGCTTCCGCAGCAAAGGTGCCAGCGGGGAAAAGTAATGCTGGTTCTCACTGCCTCCTGGAACCCTTTCAAATGCACCACACAATTTGGCCCTCTCTGCTTTCCTGCGGACTCCATCCTCAAAAGCACCTGTTTTTGCTTTCGGCAGCCTCCGGAGCAAAAAAGACAAACGTCCAGCTTTTGCTGCCACAGCAAAGGTGCCAGCGGGGAAAAGTAATGCTGGTTCTCACTGCCTCCTGGAACCCTTTCAAATGCCACAGACAATTTGGCCCTCTCTGCTTTCCTGCGGACTCCATCCTCAAAAGCATCTGTTTTCGCTTTCGGCAACCTCCGGAGCAAAAAAGACAAACGTCCAGCTTTTGCTGCCACAGCAAAGGTGCCAGCGGGGAAAAGTAATGCTGGTTCTCACTGCCTCCTGGAACCCTTTCAAATGCACCACACAATTTGGCCCTCTCTGCTTTCCTGCGGACTCCATCCTCAAAAGCACCTGTTTTCGCTTTCGGCAACCTCCGGAGCAAAAAAGACAAACGTCCAGCTTTTGCTGCCACAGCAAAGGTGCCAGCGGGGAAAAGTAATGCTGGTTCTCACTGCCTCCTGGAACCCCTTCAAATGCCCCAGACAATTTGGCTCTCTCTGCTTTCCTGCGGACTCTATCCTCAAAAGCGCCTTTTTTCACTTTCGGCGCCCTCCGGTGGTTAAAAGACAAACGTCCAGGTTTTGCTTCCGCAGCAAAGGTGCCAGCAGGGAAAAGTAATGCTGGTTCTCACTTCCTCCTGGAACCCTTTCAAATGCACCACACAATTTGGCCCTCTCTGCTTTCCTGCGGACTCCATCCTCAAAAGCACCTGTTTTCGCTTTCGGCAGCCTCAGGAGCAAAAAAGACAAACGTCCAGCTTTTGCTGCCACAGCAAAGGTGCCAGCGGGGAAAAGTAATGCTGGTTCTCACTGCCTCCTGGAACTCTGTCAAATGCCACAGACAATTTTGCACTCTCTGCTTTCCTGCGGACTCCATCCTCAAAAGCACCTGTTTTTGCTTTCGGCAGCCTCCGGAGCAAAAAAGACAAACGTCCAGCTTTTGCTGCCACAGCAAAGGTGCCAGCGGGGAAAAGTAATGCTGGTTCTCACTGCCTCCTGGAACCCTTTCAAATGCCACAGACAATTTGGCCCTCTCTGCTTTCCTGCGGACTCCATCCTCAAAAGCATCTGTTTTCGCTTTCGGCAACCTCCGGAGCAAAAAAGACAAACGTCCAGCTTTTGCTGCCACAGCAAAGGTGCCAGCGGGGAAAAGTAATGCTGGTTCTCACTGCCTCCTGGAACCCTTTCAAATGCACCACACAATTTGGCCCTCTCTGCTTTCCTGCGGACTCCATCATCAAAAGCACCTGTTTTCGCTTTCGGCAACCTCCGGAGCAAAAAAGACAAACGTCCAGCTTTTGCTGCCACAGCAAAGGTGCCAGCGGGGAAAAGTAATGCTGGTTCTCACTGCCTCCTGGAACCCCTTCAAATGCCCCAGACAATTTGGCTCTCTCTGCTTTCCTGCGGACTCTATCCTCAAAAGCACCTTTTTTCACTTTCGGCGCCCTCCGGTGGTTAAAAGACAAACGTCCAGGTTTTGCTTCCGCAGCAAAGGTGCCAGCAGGGAAAAGTAATGCTGGTTCTCACTTCCTCCTGGAACCCTTTCAAATGCACCACACAATTTGGCCCTCTCTGCTTTCCTGCGGACTCCATCCTCAAAAGCACCTGTTTTCGCTTTCGGCAGCCTCAGGAGCAAAAAAGACAAACGTCCAGCTTTTGCTGCCACAGCAAAGGTGCCAGCGGGGAAAAGTAATGCTGGTTCTCACTGCCTCCTGGAACTCTGTCAAATGCCACAGACAATTTTGCACTCTCTGCTTTCCTGCGGACTCCATCCTCAAAAGCACCTGTTTTTGCTTTCGGCAGCCTCCGGAGCAAAAAAGACAAACGTCCAGCTTTTGCTGCCACAGCAAAGGTGCCAGCGGGGAAAAGTAATGCTGGTTCTCACTGCCTCCTGGAACCCTTTCAAATGCCACAGACAATTTGGCCCTCTCTGCTTTCCTGCGGACTCCATCCTCAAAAGCATCTGTTTTCGCTTTCGGCAACCTCCGGAGCAAAAAAGACAAACGTCCAGCTTTTGCTGCCACAGCAAAGGTGGCAGCGGGGAAAAGTAATGCTGGTTCTCACTGCCTCCTGGAACTCTTTCAAATGCCACAGACAATTTTGCACTCTCTGCTTTCCTGCGGACTCCATCCTCAAAAGCACCTGTTTTTGCTTTCGGCATCCTCAGGAGCAAAAAAGACAAACATCCAGCTTTTGCTGCCACAGCAAAGGTGCCAGCGGGGAAAAGTAATGCTGGTTCTCACTGCCTCCTGGAACCCTTTCAAATGCCACAGACAATTTGGCCCTCTCTGCTTTCCTGCGGACTCCATCCTCAAAAGCACCTTTTTTCGCTTTCGGCAACCTCCGGAGCAAAAAAGACAAACGTCCAGCTTTTGCTGCCACAGCAAAGGTGCCAGCGGGGAAAAGTAATGCTGGTTCTCACTGCCTCCTGGAACCCTTTCAAATGCCACAGACAATTTGGCTCTCTCTGCTTTCCTGCGGACTCCATCCTCAAAAGCACCTTTTTTCGCTTTCGGCAGCCTCCGGAGCAAAAAAGACAAACGTCCAGCTTTTGCTGCCACAGCAAAGGTGCCAGCGGGGAAAAGTAATGCGGGTTCTCACTGCCTCCTGGAACCCTTTCAAATGCCCCAGACAATTTGGCCCTCTCTGCTTTCCTGCGGACTCCATCCTCAAAAGCACCTGTTTTCGCTTTCGGCAACCTCCGGAGCAAAAAAGACAAACGTCCAGCTTTTGCTGCCACAGCAAAGGTGCCAGCGGGGAAAAGTGATGCTGGTCCTCATTGCCTCTTGGAACCTCTTCAAATGCCCCAGACAATTTGGCCCTCTCTTCTTTCCTGCGGACTCCATCCTCCAAAGCACGTGTTTTCGCTTTCGGCATCCTCAGGAGCAAAAAAGACAAACGTCCAGCTTTTGCTGCCACAGCAAAGGTGCCAGCGGGGAAAAGTAATGCTGGTTCTCACTGCCTCCTGGAACCATTTCAAATGCCCCAGACAATTTGGCCTTCTCTGCTTTCCTGCGGACTCCATCCTCAAAAGCACCTTTTTTCGCTTTCGGCAGCCTCCGGAGCAAAAAAGACAAACGTCCAGCTTTTGCTGCCACAGCAAAGGTGCCAGCGGGGAAAAGTTATGCTGGTTCTCACTGCCTCCTGGAACCCTTTCAAATGCCACAGACAATTTTGCACTCTCTGCTTTCCTGCGGACTCCATCCTCAAAAGCACCTGTTTTTGCTTTCGGCAGCCTCCGGAGCAAAAAAGACAAACGTCCAGCTTTTGCTGCCACAGCAAAGGTGCCAGCGGGGAAAAGTAATGCTGGTTCTCACTGCCTCCTGGAACCCTTTCAAATGCCACCGTCAATTTGACTCTCTCTGCTTTCCTGCGGACTCCATCCTCAAAAGCACCAGTTTTTGCTTTCGGCATCCTCAGGAGCAAAAAAGACAAACGTCCAGCTTTTGCTGCCACAGCAAAGGTGCCAGCGGGGAAAAGTAATGCTGGTTCTCACTGCCTCCTGGAACCCCTTCAAATGCCACAGACAATTTGGCCCTCTCTGCTTTCCTGCGGACTCCATCCTCAAAAGCATCTGTTTTCGCTTTCGGCAACCTCCGGAGCAAAAAAGACAAACGTCCAGCTTTTGCTGCCACAGCAAAGGTGCCAGCGGGGAAAAGTAATGCTGGTTCTCACTGCCTCCTGGAACTCTTTCAAATGCCACACACAATTTTGCACTCTCTGCTTTCCTGCGGACTCCATCCTCAAAAGCACCTGTTTTTGCTTTCGGCATCCTCAGGAGCAAAAAAGACAAACGTCCAGCTTTTGCTGCCACAGCAAAGGTGCCAGCGGGGAAAAGTAATGCTGGTTCTCACTGCCTCCTTGAACCCTTTCAAATGCCACAGACAATTTGGCTCTCTCTGCTTTCCTGCGGACTCCATCCTCAAAAGCACCTTTTTTCGCTTTCGGCAGCCTCCGGAGCAAAAAAGACAAACGTCCAGCTTTTGCTGCCACAGCAAAGGTGCCAGCGGGGAAAAGTAATGCTGGTTCTCACTTCCTCCTGGAACCCTTTCAAATGCCCCAGACAATTTGGCCCTCTCTGCTTTCCTGCGGACTCCATCCTCAAAAGCATCTGTTTTCGCTTTCGGCAGCAAAAAAGACAAACGTCCAGCTTTTGCTGCCACAGCAAAGGTGCCAGCGGGGAAAAGTGATGCTGGTCCTCATTGCCTCTTGGAACCTCTTCAAATGCCCCAGACAATTTGGCCCTCTCTGCTTTCCTGCGGACTCTATCCTCCAAAGCACGTGTTTTCGCTTTCGGCATCCTCAGGAGCAAAAAAGACAAACGTCCAGCTTTTGCTGCCACAGCAAAGGTGCCAGCGGGGAAAAGTAATGCTGGTTCTCACTGCCTCCTGGAACCATTTCAAATGCCCCAGACAATTTGGCCTTTTCTGCTTTCCTGCGGACTCCATCCTCAAAAGCACCTGTTTTTGCTTTCGGCAGCCTCCGGAGCAAAAAAGACAAACGTCCAGCTTTTGCTGCCACAGCAAAGGTGCCAGCGGGGAAAAGTAATGCTGGTTCTCACTGCCTCCTGGAACCCTTTCAAATGCCACAGACAATTTTGCACTCTCTGCTTTCCTGCGGACTCCATCCTCAAAAGCACCTGTTTTTGCTTTCGGCAGCCTCCGGAGCAAAAAAGACAAACGTCCAGCTTTTGCTGCCACAGCAAAGGTGCCAGCGGGGAAAAGTAATGCTGGTTCTCACTGCCTCCTGGAACCCTTTCAAATGCCACAGTCAATTTGACTCTCTCTGCTTTCCTGCGGACTCCATCCTCAAAAGCACCTGTTTTCGCTTTCAGCAGCCTCCGGAGCAAAAAAGACAAACGTCCAGCTTTTGCTGCCACAGCAAAGGTGCCAGCGGGGAAAAGTAATGCTGGTTCTCACTGCCTCCTGGAACTCTGTCAAATGCCACAGACAATTTTGCACTCTCTGCTTTCCTGTGGACTCCATCCTCAAAAGCACCAGTTTTTGCTTTCGGCAGCCTCCGGAGCAAAAAGACAAACGTCCAGCTTTTGCTGCCACAGCAAAGGTGCCAGCGGGGAAAAGTAATGCTGGTTCTCACTGCCTCCTGGAACCCCTTCAAATGCCACAGACAATTTGGCCCTCTCTGCTTTCCTGCGGACTCCATCCTCAAAAGCATCTGTTTTTGCTTTCGGCAGCCTCCGGAGCAAAAAAGACAAACGTCCAGCTTTTGCTGCCACAGCAAAGGTGCCAGCGGGGAAAAGTAATGCTGGTTCTCACTGCCTCCTGGAACTCTTTCAAATGCCACACACAATTTTGCACTCTCTGCTTTCCTGCGGACTCCATCCTCAAAAGCACCTGTTTTTGCTTTCGGCATCCTCAGGATCAAAAAAGACAAACGTCCAGCTTTTGCTGCCACAGCAAAGGTGCCAGCGGGGAAAAGTAATGCTGGTTCTCACTGCCTCCTTGAACCCTTTCAAATGCCACAGACAATTTGGCTCTCTCTGCTTTCCTGCGGACTCCATCCTCAAAAGCACCTTTTTTCGCTTTCGGCAGCCTCCGGAGCAAAAAAGACAAACGTCCAGCTTTTGCTGCCACAGCAAAGGTGCCAGCGGGGAAAAGTAATGCTGGTTCTCACTTCCTCCTGGAACCCTTTCAAATGCCCCAGACAATTTGGCCCTCTCTGCTTTCCTGCGGACTCCATCCTCAAAAGCATCTGTTTTCGCTTTCGGCAGCAAAAAAGACAAACGTCCAGCTTTTGCTGCCACAGCAAAGGTGCCAGCGGGGAAAAGTAATGCTGGTTCTCACTTCCTCCTGGAACCCTTTCAAATGCCACAGTCAATTTGGCTCTCTCTGCTTTCCTGCGGACTCCATCCTCAAAAGCACCTTTTTTCGCTTTCGGCAGCCTCCGGAGCAAAAAAGACAAACGTCCAGCTTTTGCTGCCACAGCAAAGGTGCCAGCGGAGAAAAGTAATGCTGGTTCTCACTGCCTCCTGGAACCCTTTCAAATGCCACAGTCAATTTGGCTCTCTCTGCTTTCCTGCGGACTCCATCCTCAAAAGCACCTTTTTTCTCTTTCGGCAGCCTCCGGAGCAAAAAAGACAAACGTCCAGCTTTTGCTGCCACAGCAAAAGTGCCAGCGGGGAAAAGTAATG